>NC_057799.1:208543176-208646299 GCF_018294505.1 Triticum aestivum
GCCTGCTGCCGCCTGTGCTCCGTCGCCGCTGCCGCCGCACCCCGCGCCTGTGCCGCCGTCGCCCCGCGTCGCCGCTCACCGGACTCGCCGGATCTCGCCGCCGCCCGAACCGTCGGTTTCTTTTGTTGAACCGGTAAAACCGCCGAACCGCCGCCTTTTTTTCCAGTTTTCGTTTTTGATCGGTTTTTTAATTTTTTTAGGGTTTCCATTTAGCAAACGTTCACCCGAACGTCTCTGTTCGCGAACACGTTCGTCCGTTTCTCTCTGTTAGCGAACGTTCGTTCGATAGTCCTTTTCTTTTATTTTATTTTCGGCCAGGGACCTATACGCGATTATTTTTATCGCAGATTAGCCTCTGATCTTCAAACCCTCGCAACTTTTTGCTCGTTTGAAATCCAGTGAAACCAACGCCATAATCTTCGTCCTGAACCCCTCTTTCCGGTTAATTAACTAGAACATGGTTTTGACAAATTAAAATTTGGTTTCAAGCAGATTTGATTTCAAACTTCTTTTGATCGTAGTTTGAGTTTCATAGCTCCGATTCAATTGATTCTTTTTGCAAATCGAAGATCTTCAGTTGAACTTTCAGTTTGGATCTTTTTATTTGAATTTTACCCTTGCATCTATGCTTGAGTGCTTATGTATGCTATTCTTTGTTTGCGATAGAATTTCCGGAGTGTGGAGCGTGCTACTACGAGTCACTAGGGTTTTCAGATCGTCAGCAAGGCAAGTAACACTTTGATCATATCCCATATTACCCAGTTTTTGTGCATGAGTTTTACCCTCAAACATTGCATGAGTAGGATTGATAACATGTGGGTATTGGGAAGTAGTTGTTGATGGTAGAACCTATTGACCTTTTTATTCAAACCCTGGGAGTTACTTCTACGTTATGCTTATACTGCTATGCTATGCTCGTAGACGTGGTTTTGTTTGAGTGATTCATGACAGATGTGAGAGATTATTATGAACTAAGAGTTTATTTAAGGTGGCTACTTTAGTACACATCTGGGTGGATTGTTTGTGGGCACCTGGGGAATCTAGTGTTGTCCAAGGAGATCCCGGGGAATCCGTGTGATCATCCTTTGGTTTGCCACCTAGGCTCAAAGGGATCATAAGATCATTCATGCTAGAAACTTCCATGTGTAGCCACAAGCCATTATGGGCTCTGGCATAGTTGAGTATGTTGTGTGACCTCTTTCAGTGGTAAACTAGCAGATGTAGGGGATGTAGGTGGTACGGTTTACCCGTCGAAAGAGTTAATGCTTCTGAAAGACTGTGTCTCGGTCATCCATTTCTCAAACACCATGTAGTGCGAGAAATCCAACGCAGGAGATCGAGTCTTGTGGGGAAAAGTGCACAAACCTCTGCAGAGTGTACAAACTAATCATGGTTAGCCGTGTCCCCGGTTATGGACATCTTGAGTATCTGGTGCTTGAATTATTATGATGATCTCGTCACTTTACTTAATTAATTTGTTGGGTTATTTATTACTAATTTGGCATTGAGATGGGGTTACCATTCTCAATGTTTTCAACAAACTTTGTAGTTAAATAAAATATATTCCTTTGTTGCAGGGAAAACTAGCTTTATGCAAAATTAAACTTAGAGCCTCCACCAGCCAAATATGCATGTAGTGATAGCCATTATTCAGCATTGCACTACAGTGTGAAATTGCCAGTACATTCAATGTACTGACCTACATGGCTGCAACGTCTCATGTTGCAGGATTCTTATGACGAGTAAGTGATATGTTAGGGTTATGATGTCTACACTCAACTTTGCCGTTGGTGTTGTTGGGACTCCACAACCTTGTTGTTACTTCCGCTATATGGATTGAGGTAATAGTATTTACGTTACTTTATACATGTGATTTACCTCTGTTATAAATCCTCGAGTACTGTGTGTGTCAGCACACTACAAAAAGAAGACACATCTATGACATTTTGGGCCGAACAAATTTTTTTCCTGTCATACTTATGACACTTCTATGACGATAATTGTGACAAAACCCGGTATCATCATAGATGTGGTGGGCTCCTACTTCTATGACAAAAACTCATGACACAAAATGGGCTTTTCTTCCTGGGCAGGCCAGAGATGCAGCTGCATGACATTCTTTGGGCCGTCCATGACGCAAAAAACTGTGGTAGAAGCGAGGGCGAGGAAAATATCGGGGTGTTCCCGGTTACGGTGAGTGGTCGGGGCCGAGCGATGCGCGTTTCTCTCGTACACGCACGCGCGTGGGTGCGAGGCGTTGGGCTCTAACTGAACCTGAGCGATTGCACTACAGGCTACGCGTTACTGAACCCGAGCGATCGATCGATGGCTGTTAACTGAACCCGATCGAGCGACTCCTTCGCTACTGCTACTAACTGAAGCCGATCGATGCTGCCTCTGGATGAACAGTGAGCGTTGCTGGGGGGGTTTGGATGAACAGTTCCGGTGGGGGTGGATGAACAGGACCCCGTGGTGTTGCCTCTGGATGAACAGGACCCCGATCGATCGAGCCGGTTGGGGCTGGATGAACAGGACCCCGTGGAGGGCTGGATGAACAAGACCACCCGGTGGAGGGCCAGATGAACAGTAGACGGTGGAGGGCTGGATGAACAGTAGCCCGTGGAGGGGTGATTGAACAGGAGCCCGTGGAGAGGGCTGGTTGAACAGTAGCCGGTGGAGTAGCGCGCAGTGGAGGCTAAATGAACAGGAGCCCGTGGATGAACAGTCGCAGGTGGAGGCTGGAGGAGGTCGACGGTGGATGAACAGTAGCCCCGTGGAGGCTGGAGGGGGTCGACGATGGAGATGAACAGTATCCCGTGGAGTCCCGTTTTGCGGTACGCCACACCCCTCCTGATGAACATGACCCTTGTTTCGACCGTAGCGCTCCAACACAAGTCTGTTTCTTCCGTTTTGCGGTACGCCACACCCCTCCCGATCAACAGGACCCCCGTTTCGACCATAGGAGGTCCGTTTCCTCTGTTTTGCGGTACGCTAGACCCCTCCCGATGAACAGGATCCCGTTTCGAACGTGGCCGGTCAAACACAAGGCTGTTTCCTCCATTCTGCGGTATGCCAGGCCTCGTTTTCATCGGCTGTTCCGTCCAAGCCCTCCCGATGAACACGACGACGCATTCCATTCCAACCCAGCCGGTTGGCTCCCCATGAACACGATGAAGATGATGTTTCTCCGTTCTGACCCAGCCATGTACACGAGCCCTGGCCGTACATATGCGCGAGTAGGCGTGCGAGACCCCGCCCGTATGTACGTACGTGGCCGTATTTTCTTTCTTGCACACTGGCCGCTGTACATACGTGTACATGCTACGTGCGCGCCTCTACTACGACACGTGCGCGCCTCTACATCGACCAGTATGTACGTACACGTTCGTGACCAGAATGACAACACTACGTACGCTTCGACCAGGTGGGTCCCGACTGTCAGGCACTTCCTTGCGTGCGAAGATGTAGCTGGTGGGTCCCAGCAGTCAGGGGGCGAATCGTTTTTTTGCTCGGACGCACTTCCTTGCGTGCGAAGATGTTGCTAGTAGGTCCTAGCAGTCAGGGGGAAACGTTTTCTTTGCGAAATACGGTTGCCCGTAAGGTGGGTCCCTGCTGTCAGGTGGAGGAATCATTATTTTCCGCGTAATAAGGAGGCACTTCCTTGCTGCGGCCGTGGACCCAGCTGTCAGCCTCTCCACGTAAAGTCCACGTTCGATGGAAGACGTTCCTTGACCACGTTGATCACGCCGCGCCGAGAGCACCAGAGCGGTGTAGACGGCGAGGCTTAGGAAGGGGATGACACAGAGCCGGGGAAGACGCGGCAGTGGATGCCCACGCGTAGAGGAGTATGAGGGTTCACTGGTTCGCTTCGGTGTGAGGCTGCCGTAGCCGTAGAATAACAGGGGGTGTGGGTGAGTAGAGGGATGGCCTGACCAGCGGTGGGAGTAGTAGGGGGCGGTGAGGCCTCCGCGGCATCGCAGCCGGCCATGGGAGGCAGGAGCACGAGGCACGACCGGCACTGGTTTGGGCGGCTGGAGCAAGAAGACCAAAGGTTGAAGAAGCACTACGGCCGTTGAATGGACATCGTACGGTCACTAGAGCTAGAATCGTGCATATTGACTAACTTGACAAAGCCCTCCGTCCCCGTCAACTTTGTAGGCCCACAAGTTAGCCTGCCACTATACTGGGTCCCAGCTAGCAGGGGGAGTATTCATTTTTTGTGCATAATAAGGAGGCACTGCCTTGCATGCGAAGATATAGTTGGTGGGTTCGAGCTGTCAGCGGCGGTAACGATTTTTTCGCGAAATACAGAGGCCCTTTCGGTGGGTCCCACATGTCAGGTGGAGGAATCATTATTTTTCATGTAATAAGGAGGCATTTCCTTGCGTGCGGCCGTGGACCCAGTTGTCAGCCTCTCCACGTACAGTCCACTTCAAATGCATGTCAGTCGTTCACCACGTTGACCAGGCCGCGCCGAGAGCACCAGGGCGGTGGACAACGGCGAGGCCTAGGAAGGGAACGACACGGAGGCAGGGAAGACTCGGTAGTTGTTTCCCACGCGGAGGGGAGTACGACTGTACGAGGGTTTACTGGTTCATCTGCCGTCGCCGAAGAATAACAACAGGTGTGGGTGAGTAGAGGGATGGCTAGGCCAGCGATGGGAGTACGGTGGGGCGGTGAGGCCTGCGCGGCAGCATAGCCGGCCGCGGGGAGGAGGGAGCAGGCAGTCCCGCCTGCGCTTGTTTGAGCGGCTAGAGCAGGAAGAGCAGAGATTGAAGAAGCACGACGGCCGTTGGATGGACATCCAATAGTCACTGCTTGTGCGTCAACCTTTTTTTAGGAAAGCCTCAAATTTGTGGAAAACAGCATACAGCCCATCTGCCATTATTTCTAATAATTTACAGCCCATTTGCTAATTCTTAAGGTTTTTTTGGAGCCCATATTCTTTTTGTTAGCATTACAGCCCATATTGTGGCCACGGTTAAAAAATTATACAAAATTTTGCATATTTCGGTGTGGTCCGAACTGTTTTTAATCCCGAAATTTCAAGTCACATTCAAACTGATTTTAAAAATAAATGTATATCAATAGAAAATCCAACAAATTGTCCGTGCATAAAAATCAATGCAATTTAAAATCTCGAAATGAAAAAAAGAAATTTGAAACTAATTGCTGGTTTGATGTGTTTTAAAAATGTACAGCCCATTTCTCATTACTGATAGGCCAGTTTCTCGGCCAGCCGAATGAAGCTCTCCTCGTCTTGAAAGATTTGCAGCCCAACGGGCCTGACAAAGCGACTCACTTGGCAAATCACAAAAAACTGGGCTAGCCATTTTCAGAAAGAAAAAAACTACTGGGCTGGTCTGTGGTAAACATAAAAGAGAAGGCTGTCTAGATAGGCTAGAGTGCCCCGCACAGCCCAGTTGACATCCTGCTTCCGTCTCAAAAACAGACTAGATAAATGCCACTCCAATTATGGCGATTCATAAAAATGCCACCGCAATTTCCAAACTTTGAAAAATGCAACTGCAATTTTTGCAAACTTTGGAAAACGCCACTGCAATTTGGAAACTTTGAAAAACGCCACTCCAGACTTCGAAAAATGCCACTGGAAATGGCATGAAATGGCATTTTTCAAAGTTCGGAAATTGCAGTGGCATTTCTCGGAAACACCAGATTTGGAGTGGAATTTATCAAATTAACCCAAAACAAAAAAACTGGGGAAGCTGTTGGGTCCCTGTCAGCCGCTCGTTGTGCAATTCTCTCGTATATTGACTACGTTGACAATGGCATGGGACCCAGATGTCAGAAACCCATTAGGACGAGCCATTTTTTTATTGGCTTGAAATAAGGAGGCACTTGCTTGCGTACTGCCATGACCTTGGCGGGTCCCTGCTGTCATCCTCTCCACGTACAATCATCTCCTGATTGTGTACGCGTCAACTTGCTAGGCCCACAAGTCAGCCTCTAAACCCGTGGAGGACAAATACAACCCATTTAAAAAATAACAGCCCATTCCATACGTTCAAACGGAAAGTTCAACATTCAGAGCAAAGTAACAGGTCTGATCCACATATAGAGTATTGAACTTCCACGTTGATAACCAGCATAGCCAAGTTAACTATCTACTCCCACTAATACTCTAGTAGCGTACAAGTACTAACTTACTCTTAGCTAACTAGACGATGCCGACCGCCATCTGCGGTACACGCTAAACGCCGGCACCAGCGTCCTCCGCCTTGCCTCGGACTTGCCAGAGGTGCGATAGGGCGCGTTGCTCGCGCGCGTTGGCCCTTTCCATGCTTGCGTGGTCCACCGAAGCTTCGGCTTCTAAGCGGGAAACCCACTTGACGAGCTGATAGTAAAAATCGGCATCGCGAACGCGTGCGTGCACGACAGCCTCCAGGGCTATTTGCCGGGCGCCGATCTCCATGTAGTCGGCCCAGTTGCGGGCGCTCTGCTCGTGACTCAGAGCGTCGGTGCGCTGCTGCTCCATGTCCCGCTGGCGGCGCAAATCGGCAATACGCTGCTCCTCCGCCAGGGGGTCGCGCTCCAACAACTCCTCATAGACCACGTTGCCATCTAAAGACCGATAGAATGCCTCCTCCCTCCGTCTGCCTTCCGGTGAAAAACGAACACTAGTACCGGCGGTGACCGCCTCCGGTGTCGCCTATCGCGGACGGGCGGGGGCATGGCGGATGTGGCGAGAGCGAGGATAAGTGGCGAGCGACGTCGGGCCCGTGGGGGCTTGTGAGGATAGGGCGAGTTGGGTGATGGTGCCACCGGAGAAGCCCGGGAAACAGTAATTATAGGCGGAAGGTAGGCGAACTAGCGTGTCGCGGGAAACGTGACGGTCATCGCGGTCATCGGAATTCAATGCATAAGCAGGCATGGCTTAGCGTGCCAGCTTGCCGTGGAAAACTAGAAAAACTGAAATTATGACTGTGTCATCCCGTCCTGTCAGTGGTGCGTCCCGTCCGTGCTGGGTCGCACACCGGCATGACGGTCAAACGAGTGCACTCGAATCATCCAGATGAGGTACTCCCTCCTTGTCAAAAATGATTCCACCACTCATCATCTACCTTGGTTGGTTAGATTTTTGAATTAAGCCCTGCAAACTGAAAAGGAGGTAGTACGTGCGTGATCCGCTATTTATTCGTGTAGGATCGAGTAGGTCGTTTTTTGAATTGAGCCCTGCAAACCAGAAAGGAGGTAGTATGTGCATGATCCGCTATTTATCCGTTTAGGATCGAGTATGTTGGATAGTGTACGTGTAGGATCGAGTAGGTCGGATGGTGTACGTGTACAATCGCATTAGCTGATGAACGTTCGCTGGGAGATAAGGCATTTGCGAACGTTTTTGCTAGCAGTTTCTTCAGATTCGCATGGCATTTTCTCCAGAGCAGCTTGTCAGTTTCTTCAGAGGTAGGCGTTTTTATTCAAAAAACTACCACTTTGGATCTTGCGTCAGAACTAAAACTGCCAGGAGCGCATTAGTAGGCTAGCTAGTGATCGCAATAACTTGTAAGCACTGAGCGAACAAAAATAAGGAACTGTAAGTAACTTGTAAACACTGAGAACACAGAAATAAGGATCATGATGTGCACAGCAGTAAGAGCCGATCCATTCAGAATGTTCACACGAGACTCACAGGCCTGGTATTGTAATATGTTCACATTAGTAGCGCAAATTCAAAACCAACTAGTACGATTCCCATACATAAGATCAACATGTTAATGCATCTCAATGATTCACAGATCATATATAAATATGTAGCTCCAAAAGCAAAGATCTATAAAAACATCTGTTCTTCCTACTAACATGGATGCTTCTCTTGGCCAACATTCAGTACAGACTGAAAGACAATTTTTTTTGTGAAGTCTACAATTCCTCTTGCAAACGTAAGTGGTTTCACCAACAGCTGGAACCATGAGAATGAACCACACATGATGGAGGAACATCCACTGCAATATGATTTGGTCTTCTCTCGATGACACGGCAAGAGTATTTTCAGAATACAAACTTTAACTTAGGCAAAATGATGCCCATTGTATAATAACACCAAATCAATGAAGCACCTAGTGTTGGCCAATAAATAGTACAGTACTACTTTTCTGCAGTCCATGAAGTGACTATCCAATCTTTCTGTGTCTATTTTCAAATGGCACTGCATGCAGTGACTATACTATTCTCTTGTGCAGTTCAACAAAAATTGCGGTCACTTTGTGTGTTTGCCAAATAGCAACGGGCAGACATCTCTATCTGCACAAATATCAAGCAGCTAGTAAACATATACCCCACCTTGTATTTTCGGTTTAAACATGTCTCTTCCGCTTAGCATCTGTCATGTTTTGCACTGGACAATTTGATACAGTCATGTTTTGCCCTGGACAATTTCATACTGAATTGATTTGCTGGTTCAGAGCAAAAATATAGCGCCTATTCTTCATCAGACCAAGGATATCCATGTTCGCAGTGATGGAAGAGGTGAAATCGATACAACCAAAATTGAGCATCCAATCATTGAATCCTGTCCTGCACCTCCAATGTAGGTCCACCCTGCCAATAAATTCACATGCAAACCACTAGTATTACTATCTAATGACAGTAAAAAAAAGAGTAGCAAGATAGTAGCAAACCATGTACCTTCGTAATGAACAGCTCATAGTGCCACCAATTGGATATAAAGGTTTGGAAGAAAAATGCTCCTAATGTTGAACCAGTTGGACTTTTTGTGCAGTTCCACTAAAATTGAGCATCCCTGTTTGCATGGATATTGAAAGTGTGATTACTATAGAAGTGTCACTAGTTGAAGCATAGACTCACACATATAAGCATTCCAATTTCTTAATGGGAAAAGGTAGCAAGACTGTTTCTAACCACCTGTTTGAAGGAATAAATAAGGCAACATCGGTTGATGTCAGAAAGGCATTTATAGTTCTTTCTGAAAGAATGATCGATTCCTAACCTTTCCTCTTCTTTTAAGCATATTTTGTGCAGTTCAACTAAAATAAAATGCCATCACCGCCTTGACAATTCAGTGACACTGTACAAAAGGAAATGACTTAACATTACATCATTATATCAGGTATGTAGTCGACAACATTAGAGACAAACATACAGACCTCCTCCGATAACATAATGAACATTAATTTTAACAAAGGTGTGACTAGCTTTACCGGGATAATTTGAGTGAACTCTACACCCCTTGTTCCTTAATATAAGACGTTTTCGCAGTTCAATTTAAAGTACCCAAACGTCTAGTATTTAGAAAAACAGGTAGTGGTTTTCTTGAGCACATATCTGGGAAAGCTTGGCACACTTTATATATGTCCATACGCTAATGCAACACCATTCGAATAGTACAAATATACACTAATCCAGTGGCTAGTGCAACAGTGGAGTAGTTATTTTATTACAGGGTACAGTACAATGGTTTGCTGGACAGATTTCCATAAGCTCTAGCACTTGAAGATTTCTATAAGAATTAACAATACAAAATGTAAAGGTAACAAGTTTCAGCATTGATATACTAGCTGTGCAAGAGCATTAAACCAAATACAATAGTCTGATGGGAACTAGCATTATTAACTAATGACAGTATTAAAAAATTGCAAACCATGTACCTTCAAGGTAAATATCATTTCGAACTCGAGTGGACATGAAAAATTGCTATCCCAACCTTGATAATCGATCAAACATAAAAACTTGATCGAACGAATCAATACAATAGCCAAAGGAGGAGGTGCCCACTCTTGACCTTTCCTCTTGTCTTCATAATTTTTTGTGCAGTTTAACCAAAATAAAATGACATCAGCGCCTTGGCATTTTGGTGACACTGTACAAAAAATTGACTTATCTCATGAAAGTGAGGTATGTAATCTATAAGCATTAACAGTGCAAAAATCTGAAGTTAGTAACAAGTTTCATCGTTGGTATACTGGCTGTGCAACAACATTAGAATGCCTTAGCTGAAAAATCTTTAATACATCCACAATCAACAGCTAACCCTGAAATAATCCAGAGACATTAAATGGCATTGCTTAAATTTATCGATGGCATTAGACTGAGTGCGACATTAGTTAAATGTGGCATCACTTTAGCAGTAGCATTGGTTGACTTTACCGCTGGCGTTATACTAATAGTAAAAAAGTGGCAATAAGAGCATGGGAGACCCATTCGGACAGTGGCGCACCAGTACGATGTACCTCCACGGACGCATAGAGTGGTGTGGGAGGTATGGTTGCCCAGAGCAACAAATATCCAGGCAGCATATGTGGATTACATCCCATTTTTGTTCTCTTTAGACACTTTTTTCCTATGTGAGGACAACAAACCGATCGACCTGGTCATTCTCTACTGCGTTGTCATGCCTTTCTACCCTTCTTCAACCAAGAGACACGAGACTCGTTCCTTAGCTACTGATTTTCCCCTTTTCAACCTAGATGCGGGTTCGATGCCTACTCTCTTGGACAGTACAGTCTCCCTTCCTTTCCTTATTCAACCCAGACATGGATTAGTCTGCATGAAGTAGGGTTTCCTTTAATAGTGCAAATTAAGGATTTCGTCTGCGTGACCAGCAGATCAGAGGATAGGAAATTGGAAAGATGGTGGAGTGGAAAAAGATCCACATGCAGCGACGTGGCAGATGGAGCAATAGAACAACGGCATGGTTCGAAAAGAGGTAGCATACCTGAGGGACGGCGGGAAGTGGCTTCGCTTGTGGTCGTCGTCCTCTGCACGCACTACGGCAACGAGCTTGGTGATGGAGGCCATCCCGCGCGGGCGCTAGGTTTGAGAGGACGGCCTTGTCGTCAGTGCGTGACCTCGCTCGCCGATGACGAGTGCGTCAACGCTGCACGTCCTTTTCTTCCCCGGCAGATCTGTGACCAGCGGTGAGGAGGGACAGAGAGGTCGTCTTTTTTAGATCTAGAGAGAGGGTGATAGTGTGAGAAGCAAGTGGGCAGCCCTCAGCAAGAAAGCTCTGAAGCTCGAGCTTATATATCTTTTTTATACTACTAGTACTACAGGTGGAGTAGTGGTAGAGTAGTTTATATTTTCTCTGCAAACAGTACCAGTTAGTCGTGCTTCAAAACTGAACGATACGCCATTAAGAAAATAAAGGTCGATAACTAATGCGGCACCTCGGGCCAACGCGGCCAGATCGCATTTTACACGAGAAATTACGCACCATGTTTCGTTGACATGTGGTCCCATTCCAACATGTCAGTGAGACGACGGCGAGTCCTTTTGTACAATTTCCAAAAGGACGTTTAGGCCGGGGCGCCTCTTCGTGTACCGTGGCAAACTGGCAACCGTCCACCGACTCTTCGCCTTTCCCTCTCGATTTGGAACTGATGTCGCACGCTCTTCCTCCCTCCTCCATTTGCCTTCACCCTTCCTTCTGCCATTGTTCAATCATCTTCTCCATGGAGGGAACAAGCCGGAAACGACCCAGTTATTCTTGCACCGATCTGAAAGATGACGTGGTGGGGGAACTCAATGATCGGTGCGACGTCATCACCTCGGCAATCATGGCAGGTTCGTTCAAGACCATTCTCGACTCAACTAATAACATCATTAAAGGGAACCCAAGGGTCCAGGAGTGGTTTGATCTCCCTTGTCTTCTTCACTATAAGCATGTTCGCATGGGCGCGGACGATGGAGGCCTCACCTTGTGGAAGTTGATGCCGCTTGATAATGATACGTGTGATGTCAAGATGCCATCGCTTAAGGGTAAGGCCTGGGCTGGCGCAAATGGAGATTGGGTTGTTTATATTGGGTACAATTGCGAGTGGGAACTTTTGAATGTGTACACTCGACAGCGGATTCCACTTCCAAAAATCTCAGAGTGCCCTGAGGTTGAGCACACAGATGATCTACGTACGTTCAAATACGATCATGGTGGCTGTCGTCTACGGAAGATAGCAATTTGTCGAGTTCCCAACCGCTCTTGGAATTACAAGAACTATGAAGTTGTTGCTATCTTCGACAAGCTTGTTGCCGTCGTTACTGATTCCATGGTTCGTCCATGGATATTGCTCAAAAATCAGTTTCTGTACACAGATGAGTACTGTGATGCAATTGAATACGAGGATCTTGTGTTTGCTGCCACCACTCGTGGCACTGTTTTTGCATGGGATCCTCGTAGTTTCGGTACGTTTGTCTTCCACCATAATTATAATTGTTTCATCCACATGATGCGGGTTTGCAAGTTTTCCTTTACTAATTAACCTTCTTCTTGTGTTTCCAAGGTCCCGTGAACATTCCACCACCTATACTTGAAAACTTTTATAACCAAGGGGGAGATGATGATGGTGATGATCACGAGCATGAGGACGGGCATAACTTATATACTCAGTGGCGCCTGGCAACTAATTCCGATGGATCACCTCTTCCTGTCTGTATACAGTGCACTGAGATTGTTACTACTGAGGGAGCAGGTGTTGTCTCCCATGGTCGCCCTCTCCGGACCTATTCCAGCACCCATTGCACGGTATTCGGGATGGATACTAGTGTGCTAGCGCCAACACCTTCTCCCTGGTTCAGTATAGATAGTCTTGGAGAAAACTCGCTCTTCCTTGGACAAAAGTATCCAATGATAGTGAAAGGCGATCCACCTGCTGTTGACACAACGTTACTACCATTTATGAGAAGCAACTATATCTATACCTCGGACATTGTGGTGGTTCCCTACCCTGGTCCTGATATATGCCGCTTCAGCCTGGATGATCAGTCCTGCGTTGCTCTCGATATTGACAATAGCTGGCCCTTCCCAGAGCACCTATGGTTCAAAGCAAGCGTTTCCAACGCCGAGGATTGGTTGAGTTGAAGTTCATTTCATTGCTTGTTATTTGTTGTGTGATGAAAACTTCAGTATTTACTAGAATGTTTTGTTGGAAATAATCTATAATCCAACATGTATCCTCGTTGTCGTTGTGTGTTGATGACTTGTTGTATGTAATGAATGGTACAGTTGCAAATGCATGTCATAGACTCAATTTATGAATGGTTTTCGAGTCACTTCTTGGAGTGTGACTACCGTAGTAGTATAGCCAGGATCCGGTTAGTATATGAAGTTGCCACATCACATAGATCCAACCTAATATTGGAGTATGTTAGCCCTCCACCGGCGCGGCGCTTCAAATGGCGGAGGAAGCGAGAGGTTGCGTCACCTTGTGTCCAGATCTGTGTACCAGATGAATGACTCCAAGTTCGACCACCGTGATGCTAGGTGCGAGCCGAGGAACACTGTTGGAGAGACCCCCCTCATAATTTTTCTACATTGGTCGTTTGATTCATAGGATAGAATGCTATAGGATTTTTTCCTATGTAATCATGTTTTAATTGGCAATCTAGCATCCACTCCAACTTTTGTTTCACTTCCTTTGTTCCTACGAAGAGAGTACTTGCTCTAAATGATGTGCCGCTACAAGAGCCGCCTATATTAATTAACCATGCTCTAAAAAGGTGGACCAACTTTGGCTATAGTAGTACTGTACTAGGTTAGTAGGTGACCTTGAGCTTGGCTCTTCTCCTCTTCCGGAAGTCGAACAATAATGATGGTACTACAATAGTAATTCTGGCAATCTGACACCAAATGAACTGCAGCACCTCCACCGCTTGTAAGGAAAAGTTTCTCCTCGTGCTGCGAGCCACCACGCACGCGTTGGCGAGGAAGAAGGCATAGTAAGCAAGCTTCTCGTCGTTCTGCGAGTTGACGGGACACATCAAAGTTATTTATTAGTACTCTCTTCAAAAAGGGCCGACCATGTCCATGGCTACCATCCCGTGCTCTGTCATTGAGTACGTGCACTATTCACGTGCCATCGAGGAGAAAAAATATTGCGTAGTACTAGCTGCCATCGAAGTACGCGACTCACTTACGCGATGCATATCTCCATTTTCTTGCATGACACGCCACCTTGATGCTAGATGTCCCGCGTGTCATGGAGGCATATAGTATGATTTTGTAAAATGGAGGCATATAGATGTCCCGCGTGTCGGCAAAAGGATGAACAAAGCTCATGTCTTAGACAAAAGAGTGGAAGAACATAGATACCCGACGACTGAGAAGGAGCAACAAACCTCGGGGTGGAGCGTCTGCACTCATAATACTTTATATTATTCAGCGATATAAAATCAACCAAATCTGTCCACGTTCCTATACCATTCTATAGTATGAGAATAACTTTGAACGTTAGCCATTGATTCACTCTATCCAATGGTCATAGTTGGAAAATCCAAACAAAACCAAGCATTGGATCAACTCTTTTTTCGAGATCAACTCTTTTAGAACTTAGATTGTTGTCGCCTGCCCACCTAGCCCACCTATATATCCACTCACGTGTGATGACCACAGGAGCTATCCCCTCAGATTGTATGTTAAAAAAATAAAGGTCGATAACTAATGCGGCACCTCGGGCCAACGCGGCCAGATCGCATTTTGCACGGGAAATTACACACCATGTTTCGTTGATATGTGGTCCCGTTCCAACATCTCAGTGAGTCAACGACGAGTCCTTTTGTACAATTTCCAAAAGGACGTGTAGGCCGGGGCGCCACTTCGTGTACCGTGGCAAACTGGCAACCGTCCACCGACTCTTCGCCTTTCCCTCTTGATTTGGAACTGCTGTCGCACGCTCTTCCTCCCTCCTCCATTTGCCTTCACCCTTCCTTCTGCCATTGTTCGATGGTCTTCTCCATGGAGGGAACAAGCCGGAAACGACCCCGTTATTCTTGCCCCGATCTGAAAGATGACGTGGTGGGGGAACTCATTGATCGGTGCGACATCATCACCTCGGCTAGCATGGCAGGTTCATTCAAGACCATTCTTGACTGAACTAATAACATCATTACAAGGAACCCAAGGGTCCAGGAGCGGTTTGATATCCCTTATCTTCTTCGCTATAAGCCTGTTCGCATGGGCGCGGACGACGGAGGCCTCGCCTTGTGGAAGTTGATGCCGCTTGATAATGATACGTGTGATGTCAAGATGCCATCGCTTAAGGGTAAGGCCTGGGCTGACGCAAATGGAGATTGGGTTGTTTATATTGGATACAATTGCGAGTGGGAACTTGTGAATGTGTACACTCGTCAGCGGATTCCACTTCCAAAAATATCAGAGTGCCCTGAGGTTGAGCACACAGATCATCTACATACGTTCAAATACGATCATGGTGGCTGTCGTCTACGGAAGATAGCAATTTGTCGAGTTCCCAACCGCTCTTGGAATTACAAGAACTATGAAGTTGTTGCTATCTTCGACAAGCTTGTTGCCATCGTTACTGATTCCATGGTTCGTCCATGGATATTGCTCAAAAATCAGTTTCTGTACACGGATGAGTACTGTGATGCAATTGAATACGAGGATCTTGTGTTTGCTGCCACCACTCGTGGCACTGTTTTTGCATTGGATCCTCGTAGTTTCAGTATGGTTGTCTTCCACCGTAATTATAATTGTTTCATCCACATGCATGCGGGTTAGCAAGTTTCCCTTTACTAATTAACCTTCTTCTTGTGTTTCCATGGTCCTGTGAACATTCCACCACCTATGCATGAAAAATTTTATAACCAAGGGGGAGATGATGATGGTGATGATCACGAGCATGAGGACGAGCAGAACTTATATAGTCAGTGGTGCGTGGCAACTAATTCCGATGGATCACCTCTTCTTGTCTGTATACAGTGCACTAAGATTGTTACTACCGAGGGAGAAGGTGTTGTCTCCCATGGTCGCCCTCTCCGGACCTATTCCAGCACCCGTTGCACGGTATTCGGGATGGATACTAGTGTGCTAGCGCCAACACCTTCTCCCTGGTTCAGTATTGATAGTCTTGGAGAAAACTCGCTCTTCCTTGGACAAAAGTATCCAATGATGGTGAAAGGCGATCCAGCTGCTGTGGACACAACGTTACTACCATTTATGAGAAGCAACTGTATCTATACCTCGGACATTGCGGTGGTTCCCTACCCTGGTCCTGATATATGCCGCTTCAGCCTGGATGATCAGTCCTGCGTTGCTCTCGATATTGACAATAGCTGGCCCTTCCCAGAGCACCTATGGTTCAAAGCAAACGTTTCCAACGCCGAGGATTGGTTGAGTTGAAGTTCATTTCATTGCTTGTTATTTGTTGTGTGATGAAAACTTCAGTATTTACTAGAATGTTTTGTTGGAAATAATCTATAATCCAACATGTATCCTCGTTGTCATTGTGTGTTGATGACTTGTTGTATGTAATGAATGGTACATTTGCAAATGCATGTCATAGACTCAGTTTATGAATGGTTTTCGAGTCACTTCTTGGAGTGTGAGTACCATAGTAGTATAGCCAGGATCCGGTTAGTATATGAAGTTGCCACATCACATAGATCCAACCTAATATTGGAGTATGCTAGCCCTCCACTGGCGCGCCGCTTCAAATGGTGGAGGAAGCGAGAGGTCGCATCACCTTGTGTCCAGATCTGAGATGCCATGTGTACCAGATGAATGACTCCAAGTTCGACCACCGTGATGCTAGGTGCGAGCCGAGGAACACTGTTGGAGAGACCCCCCTCATAATTTTCCTACATTGGTCGTTTAATTCATAGGATAGAATGCTATAGGATTTTTCCCTATGTAATCATGTTTTAATTGGCAAACTAGCATCCACTCCAACTTTTGTTTCACTTCCTTTGTTCCTATGAAGAGAGTACTTGCTCTAAATGATGTGCCGCTACAAGAGCCGCCTATATTAATTAACCATGCTCTAAAAAGGTGGACCAACTTTGTCTATAGTAGTACTGTACTAGGTTAGTAGGTGACCTTTCGCTTGGCTCTTCTCCTCTTCTGGAAGTCGAACAATAATGATGGTACTACAGTAGTACTTCTGGCAATCTGACACCAAATGAACTGCTGCACCTCCACCGCTTGTAAGCAAAAGTTTTTCCTCGTGCTGCGAGCCACTGCGCACGCGTTGGCGAGGGAGAAGGCGTAGTAAGCAAGCTTCTCGTCGTTCTGTGAGTTGACGGGACACATCAAAGTTATTTATTAGTACTCTCTTCAAAAAGGGCCGACCATGTCCATGGCTACATCCCGTGCTCTGTCATTGAGTACGTGCACTATTCACGTGCCATCGAGGAGAAAAAAATATTGCGTAGTACTAGGTGCCATCGAAGTGCACGACTCACTTACGCACTTCATATCTCCATTTTCATGCATGACACGCCACCTTGATGCTAGATGTCCCGCGTGTCATGGAGGCATATAGTATGATTTTGTAAAATGGAGGCATATAGTTGTCCCGCGTGTCGGCAAAAGGATGAACAAAGCTCATGTCTTAGACGAAAGAGTGGAAGAACATAGATACCCGACGACCGAGAAGGAGCAACAAACCTCGGGGTGGAGCGTCTGCACTCATAATACTTTATATTATTCAACGATATAAAATCAACCAAATCTGTCCACGTTCCTAGACCATTCTATAGTATGAGAATAACTTTGAACGCTAGCCATTGATTCACTCTATCCAATGGTCATAGTTGGAAAATCCAAACAAAACCAAGCATTGGATCAACTCTTTTTTCGAGATCAACTCTTTTAGAACTTAGATTGTTGCCGCTTTCCCACCTAGCCCACCTACATATCCGCTCACATGTGATGACCACAGGAGCTATCCACTCAGATTGTATGTTAAAAAAATAATGGTCGATAACTAATGCGGCACCTCGGGCCAACGCGGCCAGATCGCATTTTGCACGAGAAATTACACACCATGTTTCGTTGACATGTGGTCCCGTTCCAACATGTCAGTGAGACAACGGCGAGTTATTTTGTACAATTTCCAAAAGGACGTGTAGGCCGGGGCACCTCTTCATGTACCGTGGCAAACTGGCAACCGTCCACCGACTCTTCGCCTTTCCCTCTCGATTTGGAACTGCTGTCGCACACTCTTCCCCCCTCCTCCATTTGCCTTCACCCTTCCTTCTGCCATTGTTTGATCGTCTTCTCCATGGAGGGAACAAGCCGGAAACGACCCCGTTATTCTTGCCCCGATCTGAAAGATGACGTGGTGCGGGAACTCATTGATCGGTGGGACGTCACCACCTCGGCTAGCATGGCAGGTTCGTTCAAGACCATTCTTGACTCAACTAATAACATCACTACAAGGAACCCAAGGGTCCAGGAGCGGTTTGATCTCCCTTATCTTCTTCGCTATAAGCCTGTTCGCATGGGCGCGGACGACGGAGGCCTCGTCTTGTGGAAGTTGATGCCGCTTGATAATGATACGTGTGATGTCAAGATGCCATCGCTTAAGGGTAAGGCCTGGGCTGGCGCAAATGGAGATTGGGTTGTTTATATTGGGTACAATTGCGAGTGGGAACTTGTGAATGTGTAGACTCGTCAGCGGATTCCACTTCCAAAAATCTTAGAGTGCCCTAAGGTTGAGCACACAGATGATCTACGCACGTTCAAATACGATCATGGTGGCTGTCGTCTATGGAAGATAGCAATTTGTCGAGTTCCCAACCGCTCTTGGAATTACAAGAACTATGAAGTTGTTGCTATCTTCGACAAGCTTGTTGCTGTCCTTCGTGGTTCGACTGGATGGATATTGCTCAAAAATCAGTTTCTATACACGGATGTGTACTGTGATGCAATTCAATACGAGGGTCTTGTGTTTGCTGCCACCACTTGTGGCACTGTTTTTGTATGGGATCCTCTTAGTTTCGGTACGTTTGTCTTCCACCGTAATTATAATTGTTTCATCCACATGCATGCGGGTTAGCAAGTTTCTCTTTACTAATTAACCTTCTTCTTGTGTTTCCAAGGTCCTGTGAACATTCCACCACCTATACTTGAAAAAATTTATAACCAAGGGGGAGATGACGATGGTGATGATCACGAGCATGAGGACGAGCAGGGCCCATATACTCAGTGGCGGCTGGCAACTAATTCCGATGGATCACCCCTTCTTGTCTGTATAAAGCCCACTAATGTTACTACTAAGGAAGCAGGTCTTGTCTCCCATGGTCGCACTCTCCGGACCTATTCCAACACCCGTTGCATGGTATTCGGGATGGATAGTAGTGTGCTAGCGCCAACACCTTCTCCCTGGTACAATATTGATTGTCTTGGAGAAAACTCGCTCTTCCTTGGACAAAACTATCCAATGATGGTGAAAGGCGATCCAACTGATGTCGACACAACGTTACTACTACCATTTATGAGAAGCAACTGTATCTATACGTCGGACATTGCGGTGGTTCCCTACCCTGGTCGTGATATAGTAGGCCGCTTCAGCCTGGATGATCAGTCCTGCGTTGGTCTCGAGATTGATAGTAGCTGGCCCTTCCCAGAGAATCACTTGTGGTTCAAAGCAAGCGTTTCCAACGCTGAGGATTGGTTGAGTTGAAGTTCATTTCATTGCTTGTTATTTGTTGTGTGATGAAAACTTTAGTATTTATAATGTATCCTCGTTGTCGTTGTGGGTTGATGACCTGTTGTATGTAACAAAATGATATGCCTATGATAAACTTACTAAATTTATGAATGGCTTTCGAGTCGCTTCTCTGAGTGGGTGTTGTGACGAGGCAAAAATATATTTTCCGAATACATAATTGTACGTGCATTACAACAGGTTATCGGATGAGGCCAATCAACAATAGTACACTATTTGTTCTAGCTTCACATGCTGCACTATCTCTACATCTACGTACGTAATACAACAAGTTTTAAACTTGAGACCAGCCACCCATCCTCACAAAGAACACTTTTTAACCTAGCACAGACTCCAGGATATTTGGCCACTGTGTGAGGTGGGCTATATGTTAATGTGTTTGTTGTACGTAACCAGCACCTCGAATCCTCGATACTACTACTATAAGTAGTAGGAGTAGTAGGGTGGCATGGGCCAAAACAAGCATTCACGTCCAGGAGTATGGCACACGCCACCAGCACGACTTCCATCTAACACCATATTTCTTGGAGTCCGTGCTACAACAATCTCTTCAACCTCGTCATTTCTCTAACTCAGCCATCACGCGGCGGGCGAGGTGGGGGTTTGCCGATAGTCGGTTTCCTCAACTGCGGTCCCACTTGTAAGGCCAACTCCAACGCACGACCCCAAACGGACCTCCGTTTTGCCCAGATTCTGTCCGTTTGGGTAGGGAAATGGGGTCGTGTCCGGGCCATTTCTCGGATGCAGTGGTCGTGCCTCGTACGCGCGGACGCATCCCGGCCGTGTACCTTTTTCTTTGCAAACACATATCTTTTTTTCATCATTGATTTTTTGGTACATGGAAATACATCACCAAAATTTTGACTAGAAAAGCAAGACCAAGGAAAACAAGAACCACAAGAATACATTTTAGAAGATATCCATCTTCCATAACTGCTCCTGTAAGTTGGATTAGTGCCTTCTCGATGCATTCATTGTGGATCTGCGGAGGCTCGATCTTGCGTGCTTCTTTCTTCTTTGAGTGTAAAGAAGTAGACGTGTCTAGCCTCTATTCTATCAACAAGTGCACTAGTCTCATCTCTAGCCTCTATGCTAGCTAAAAGTGCTAGAACATCTACTAAATTGCGCTCTATCAATATATCGTTGTACTCTTCTTCCCAATACCAAAACTTGCATCCATTCTACACAATAAAATTTTAAGTTAGCACAACTAGTCTAATCCGAGAGCATAACCGAAGATTTGGTCGAGTTCTTCCTCCTTTTCCCGACACGTGGGACATCTAACATCCAGGTCGTGTCATGCAAGAAAATAGAGTGGTAGTTGAAGCCACGTGATGTGCATCTTTGGTTAAACTGTAAATAGAATCTTACTACTCTTGTGTAACTCCAAAAGCGGCCACCGAAGATCTTTATTGGATTTGTTTTTCATCAACAGCACGTCGAGGTGAAAGATGTGCAGGTTCAGTGGGTCCTCTTGCGTTTTCACTGACATGTGGGACCTCATATGAGCAAACAAACGATGGGCTCCGCGCGTCTGCTGGCTGGCTGAGAAGAGAGATAGAGGAGGGCTGAGCACGGACTCCAGGAAATTTGTTCTACGTAACCAGCACCTCGATATAGTGGGGTGGCATGGGCCATAACTAGCATTCATGTCTAGCAGTACGGCACACGCCACCCACATGAGTCCCATCCGACACCAATTTTCTTGGAGTCCGTGCTACAACCATCTCTTCTCCCTCCTGTTTTGTCAGCCATCGTGCGATGGGCGGGGTGGGGGTTTGCCGATAGTCGGTTTGCTCAACTGCGGTCCCACTTATAAGTGAAAATGCAACACAGCACACTTTCCCCCTTGAGCGGCGTGCCAGACCAACCGTGTGGGGGTGCGTTGCGAACACGGCAGGCTTTTCCTTTTGAAATTGTAACTTGTAAAATTTGGTTCTGCTCCATGGCGCGACCGATAGATAGAAATAACGATTTTCCCTAGAGTAATGAGAAGTTTGGTTCTGGCGCGGTTCATGCATGGAGTACGTACGAAAATTATGAAGTTGATGTGAAAGGTAAGATAATTACTAGTAGTACCATCTACTACAACATGGATTTGACAGAAAGATAAAGATACATACGGATCCATCAACGACATCCTCACGCCCTAGTGCACCGGGTCACCAACCGACGTGAGGAGCAGCGGCGTTGGCGGCAAGCTCACCATGCTTCTGAACAATATCGTCCAAGGTTGCCCTGCGGTCCAAGAAGGCCACCGACTATCGTCCTCCTCTTGAATGTAGTAGTCCTTGTGGACGATTTGCGCATAGACGTGGGTGATTATGTCGATGGTGTCTTGCTGCGCCAGGCGCTGCGCGGCGAGCGCGACCTCGAGGTGGACATTCTCCGGCGCGACGGCGGGCAATCGCAGGGCCACCAGTGCGTCGAAGAGGTTGTCACCATAGAGTTCGTTGAGGGTGGCAGGCATCGCAGAGCCTGGGTGCGTGGGCTGGAGGCGTATGTCAAGGTCATCCGCGAGCTTCTTGACAACGGTGAACTTGTTGAGGAAGCCGACGAGGACCTCGTCAAACAAGGAGACGAAGCTGTCGTCCAAGCGGCCCCTTGCCCTGGCGGCCTCAAGCACTACCTGGAGACGCTCCTCGGTGCCGGGCCGCATGCCGGCGTCGTGGACCATCTGGCACAACCGGCTGATGCTCGCGCTCATCGCCTCCATGGGTCTAGATTCTAGTCAACTGATCTTGCGATTGGAGTGATCACTCTTGCCCTTGGTTGCGTAGGTGCGCAGGATTTCGTAGATTGGACTGGCGGGAGCCTTTATATGAGAAGTGCAGACTGCGTTGAATTCACGTGCGTGTTGGCTGTCTACTCCTCGCCCCTCTACCGCACCTGCCTTTGGCTGTATGACAGGTTGGCCATTCACCCGTTGGGCCCACGTGTCATACACCCAAAGGCAGGTGTAGTAAGTCAATGAAGCTGTGCCCCCCTCCATGCCGGTGCAGTATAGTCATCTCACCGGACCTCTAGTTGGGGCCAAACGAGAGAACTTTTATGTTTACTGGTTTATTGGTCCCCTTTGCATTTTGCGCCAAGTTTTGACCTTTGAAACTAATAAAATGTTAATGCATGTAACCAAAAATGTTGTGTAAGTCACCTTACGAAAACCAAATAATCCCAAAACACTTAGGCACGGTACATCAACTCCCTCCTCGTTTCTTATTTCGTGACATATCAACCAATGAGAGATGTGGGCCGTGCATGCTTTCAATGACTTGAGACTACCAAACATCACATGCGGTTGTTAGTTCATTGCATGTATCCTATTAAGTAGCAAAAATACATTAACTTATCTCGCCGATAGGAATAAAACAATACACCATGTATTTATTTACAGAGGGAGTAGTACATTTTTTGTGACATGCATTACTTGTATTGCTAGTCAAATACTAAATCCAGATGGACGTTGTAGTACTACTAAATCCAGGCGGTGGTGCTAGTACTAGTAGTAGTACTACCAATGTACTAGTAGCATTGTACTACCCGTTGGTCAAATTATTATGTGCTGCTCCTCACAGTGAAGTGACAAGACCCTACGCCGGAGATGACACCTCAGTATAGGCACCGTGTTCGGCATACCATAGTCAGCCTCACCATCTGCAGTCACTATCATCATGGCTGTAGACCTAGCCTACTTACAACTAGCCGTGTTTGACATAATTTCCCGTGCGTAGATGCCCGTGCATTGCACGGAACACCAAGATTGGGGGGTGGACGGCACCGGCAGCGGCCATCGCGCCAGATTTTTCCATGGCCTTCTAGATGTGGTGGGGAGGAGATAAGGCTGATTGTGAGAGACAAGGAGTTGTTTGTAAATAGGGAACAAGTGCGGGCATCTGTTTGCAAAACTGGAGAAGTTTGGTTTGTATGCGTCAGATCTAGCTCCGACGGCTATTGGTGAAAGATGGCAGCCACAATATCATCACCAACTTAGGACCTGTTTGATTCGCAGCATTTTGAAAACGCAGGAATAGGACACGGCAATATTACAAGTTTCAAACTGATATTACAAATGTTAGGAGTAATGCTGCACCTACGAAGCAAAGTAGGTGATCCAGATTGGGGCACCAGGTGAGCAATGGAGGGCCGTCGATGCCAAATGCATCACAAGTGAATTTGGCGCGTGTTTTGGCCTACATAGTGGAGGGCCGTTATAGCCCACTTTTGTACTACCTCTTATTTAGTATAATATTTTGACCATATATTTACGTAAGAAAATGCCAATGCATGTCACTAATTACACCATTTGAAATTATGTTCAAATACGAATCCAACGATATAGTTCTTAGTGACATGCATTAACATTTTGTCAGTTCAATCTATGGTCAAATTTTGATACTACAAAATAGGAAGAGTAAACCAGGACGGAGGTAGTACTTGCTCTTAGGGTAACCATAGAGTTACTGGAGTAGTCTAAGTTACTTTCCACTATGACTAGCCTAGGCTACTATAGTATTACAACAAAAAAATGATGCAGGTGATCACGTGAGAAAAAATACTCAAAACATTTCTTTTGGTGCAGTGCGTAGATGCAATTTTGAACACTACACTTGTCATCGTAATTTGGGAAAGTTATGAAAAAATTGAGCTACGTTGTGATTACCGTTTACTAATAGGAAATAAGTTTCACCTCAATGAGTAGCTTCTCCGTGCATGGAAAGCATGTAAGGAATCCAACAACTTGATCTAGATTGGGGCCGATAGATTTTATTGCCAAGATCTTCACTGTGCGCATAGAATGGGTCAAGCTTGTGGGAATCATTTTCTGGAAGACGGTCGTAAATACATCAAGAAGAAATTTAAAAATGTGAATTTCAAGAAGACGGAGAAGAAGATGAGTGTTGTACCTGAACGAATACGGATCCAATAAAGAGTTTGGAGAATTTGGCAGACGAGTGCACCAACGCTGTCAATTTCGGCGCGTCAATGACCCTGATTTTTTTTGGACCTTCTAGATCCGATACAAGCAATCTCTCAAGGAAAGGCGCATTCTCAATGACCATAACGTGGAACAGCTGGAGTGATCTCTTCCCAATTGATGTCTTGTTGCGGGGCCAGCAAGACACATAAATCCATCGGAGATTCGTCGAGGCGATGTGCAGGCTAATGAACCCGTGGATCTGCTCAAGACGAAAGTACTCGAGCGCAGTACAGCTGCGGAGCAGGTGCTCCATAGCCTTCTTCAAGATGACAACGTCAAAGAGGTCGAGCTGCTTGAGTTGAGGGAGAAGAAGGGCGGGCGCGGTATTAATCTGGGGAAGATAGTAGGAGCTGAAGCTGGCGCGGCGTAGCGTTGGCGGGAGGCGGAGCGCGGACGGCGGCAGAGAGCGACATCGTCCAGCTTCAAAGCTGACCACCTCGAGCTGATCTAGGGCGGGGGATAAGAACCACTCGTCGAACTTGGGTTGGACCTTGCAGTTGGTACTGAACATGCAGATGTCAAGGCGTCTGGCTGGCCCAGGGTGCGATGAAAGGATCCTGGAGACTGCAGCCATACGTTTGCAATCCCCGTCGCAGAGGCAGCTGTCGATGGTCAGGTTGAGGGGGACGCGGCGCTAGAGGGGGCACCACCGCCGGGTGAGTAGGGCGGTCCGCACGGCAGATTTGGTGGGGAGAGGCCGATGATGACAAGCAGCATGTCGTCGGGGAGGCTGCTGATGAAGTCCAGGCTCGCCGGATGCGGTTTTGGCTCGAGCCGCCTCCGCTTGTTGGCTGCCTCGACGTCCATCTCAACCGGCAGCGACGCTGGTGTACACGTGTGCTGGTGTGTGTTCTGTGCTGGATGTGCGCGAGTGCGTCCTTCTATGCATGCCGCCGCGCAGTGGTGAATTGTGTGTGAGTGCGTCCTTCATGCGAAAGAAGTGTGTCCTCAATGCGCCCTCAATTTACTAGTGTGCGGGGTGCTACCCCGAGTGGTTTCAACTTTGTTTACTTCTCTGCTAAAAAAACTTTGTTTACTTCACCGCATGTCAGATGGGCCTCTAGTTTACTTATTTTCACCCACTGCCACATGGGCCAGCACACGAAGATACAGAACACGAGTTGACAAGGCAGCATGTGGACTGGTTGACCGGTCAACTAAACAATATACGGAGCTATACGCTGACACAGTGAGCGTATAATCCGTCGGTATAGAGTGTTCGAGTGAGAGGGGAGGCCCGTGAGAGATAGCAGAGAGATAGAGAAAGGGCTACTCCCTTCGTTCGATAATGTAGTTCCAACATTTTTTTAAAAGTCAAACTTTTGAAACTTTGACCAAGTTTATAAAGAAATTACTTATATCTACAATACCAAAGATAAATGATAGTATGAATTAAGTACATGTTGTGATGAATCTAATGATCGTTTCAGATGTAAATGTTTTTCTCCACATATACCTGGTCAAACTTTTCTGAGGTTTGACTTTTCAAAACATCCATATGCTTATGGACGTGAGAGTGTCCCTAACTAGAGAGAGAGAGAGAGAGTGAAATAGAAAGAGTGAGTGAAAAAGTGTGTGCGTGTGTGAAAGAGACATGGACAACACTCGATAAAAGTCGAGAAAAAACGTGTGTGTCTTATGCAAACATATCACACATGCATCTTCGACAACGGAAGCAAGGTGAGGAGATAGTGTGTGGTTGTTTGCAACCGAGAGAGCAAGACCCCTAGCACGTGGCCAAGAGGGGTCTAACAAACAAGGGAGAGAGGTCGAGAGAGACGTACGGAGAAAATGCAGACATGGGGAGGAGAGAGTGTATGTTTGTCATAAAGAGATCCCCTGGAGATCGTGATGGGACTACATGGGTGGGAGATCTAGTGACAGGGTGTGTGCGCGATAGAAGATACCCCCAGAGATATTGAGATAGACGTATGGATGGAAGGAGACAATACGTGTGTTCCTGATGGCTAGTGAGAGATAATCATACTTAGGCGGGGGGGGGGGAGTGCTTGCGCCTATGATGGAGTGAGGGATTATGGTACTTATTAGGGGGGTGCGTGTCACATAGAGAGAGAACAAGGGCGGAGAGTGTTGGATGGGTCTATATGTATAGCGCGAGCGAGACATGTGTATGTGTGAACCAGGGAGATATAAAGTTTGAGAGAGATTGAGGAGCCCCGATAAGGCTGAGTGGTGCGTCAGATAGCTGAGAGGGGGAAAGAGATATTCCGTCCGCTCGATAATGCAGTGCATGTAATTTTTTTAGAAGTCAAACTTTGGAAACTTTGATCAGGTTTACGCAAATGTTATTTATATCTACAATACCAAAGATACATTGTATGAAACTACATCTCATGATGAATCTAATGGTATATGTTTGCCGTTCTAGATGTAATTATTTTTCTCCACATACATGGTCAAACTTTGTCATGTTTGACTTTTCAATAAATCAATATGCTATGGACCGAGGAGAGTGCCTAAGTCGAGAGAGATCAAGTGCGTGTGAAGGAGAATGAGTAAGTGTGCAAAAAGAGTATGTGTATGAAAGAGAAAGTGACAACAAACGATAAATTAGAGAGAGTGTGTTTTTTCGTTTCTTAGGCGAACATCTGACGCATGCATCTCCGAGATAGAAAAGCGAGGTGAGGAGATACACGAAGATAGCTAGTGTGTGATTGTTTGCAACGGAGAGAGACACCCCTATAGCACATGTCCAATAGAGGTCTGGCCAACAAGGAACAAAGGTCGAGAGGGACACATGGAGAACATGGACGCATGGGGAGGGCCAGAGGGTGTGTTTGTGATAGAGAGATCCCCTCGAGATCATGAGGGGAGTATATGGGTGGGAGATCAAGGGAGGTGCGTGCGCAATAGAAAGATGCCCCGAGAGAAATCGAGATAGACCATGCACATCTTTGTGATGGAGACTAAGATTAGCTAGTCATATACATATAGGGGGGACTGCGTGTGCCTATAATTGAGTGAGAGACCATCATACTTGGCTAGCTAGGCATGAGATTGTGTGCGTGTGCGTGTGAGATGGAGAGAGAACAAGGGAGAGAGATAGAGTTTTAGATGGGCCTATCGAGTGCGAGTGAGATATGCATGTGTATGTATGACCCTGTTAGATGGAGAGTTTGAGAGAGAGGGGGGAGAGCTCCGAGACGACAGAGTGGTGTGTGAGAGAGTTACGGGCAACGAGCCAAGGAATTTGTGTGCGTACGATGAGTGCACCCAAGATATCTAGCTTGGACTAGAGAATCATACATAGTGTGCGAGAGAGACCTATAGATGGAGTATATATGCATGCGAACTAGAAAGACCCCCCCCCACACACACACAAAGAGAGAGAGAGAGAGATGGAGAGAAAGCGAGAGGGACCAACAAGGTTTGTGTGTTGGATGCGTGCGACAGAATTGAAGATTGTCGGCGAGAGAGAGATAGAGATAGAGAGAGAGAGAGAGAGAGAGCAGGAGTCCGGGAGAGGGGGAGGTCGCGTTTTATGCATCAAAGACTGATATAAACCATGTTTCGATATAAACTTGCATTCAAATATTTAAATTGGAGAACATGTTGTCTGCAATCCACACATGAATGGATATATAGGTATATCAAACAAGTTCATTATTTTGACTTTCAACATGTTCATGGAGTACTATAATACTGTACAACATGCTACTCGATTGAGGTGTTCAATTTTGGATTTAGTTCACTATTTTGACCTGGTGAACGAGCTATTTCATTTAATCGAGATATTTCATTTTGGGTTTGATTCCCGTTTTTGAGTGGGTCAACTATTTGTCATATAGTAAATCGCTAGCAACGAGCATGTAAAAACACATTACTCCCGAGCATCATCTCTCCATCTAAAAAAGAAGTGGCAAGCTAATATTTCGAAATTTGATTCGAATCGACTTGGTAAGGTAGACATGGATGCTCGTTCTCCCAAATTTTGAACGAACCATTAAACATCCTCTGCTCGGTGGAATTCGCCGGTGCAAATAAATGGGAGATGCGAAATTACCGTCCTATGTGGGACACACATTAATTGGCCCGTTGTACATCGAGGGTAGGTTCGTAACTTCATCGAAGCGCGCCTTCTCCTCGGCCGAAATGACATGTGCCGAATAATTCATAAACCATGGTCGGCAAAACACGCTCTCCTCGCCCGAAATAGCTCGCGCCCACTATTTCAAAACGCGCTCTCCTCGCCCGAAATCGCTCGCGCCCACTATATTTCAAAACACGCCCTCCTCGCCCGAAATCACTCCCGCCCACTATTTGGGGAGAAGCAAAGTTACTCTACTATCCCTGACCCTCAGTACATAGACCCAAGCCGAGGAGCCTAAAGGCAGGGGTAGAACTGTAACTCCCCCTCACATTTCAGACAAATGCGTACGTAAAACATGGTTCCACTCCCCTCCCAATCCCCCCCATTCATACCTCGTGGGCACCAAATCACCTTCTCCCCGGAAGCTCCCTTCTCCTGAGCCGCGAAACCTCGGCCCCTCCTCCATGGCGCCCCCACCGCACCAATTTCACAGGCGCCCTCCTCCCTAATGCCGGAGACGCTGTCCATTTGCCGTCGTGCACTGGGCCGTGTGCCTCTTACTCCGTGCTGCTAGAGCTGCCTCGACGACGGTCGCGTGAACCGTACCAGAGCCGATTCACCCCCACCGTTGTTCACGGCGCCGGAGAGGCTCCAACTTTGGATCCGTCCAGAGTCCCGGCTCTGCTTCCCCGTAGCCGTCGACATTCGCGACATCATTGTTTCCCTGCCGCCGGTCGCCACCGCAACCGCGCCGGCCTCACCGACTTGGCAGCTGGACCTCCCTACTTCACCATGCCGCCAGATAGGTCGCACCCTCATCTCAATCCACTTTATTTAGGCGTCAGTTGTCTTAATTTTTAATCTGGGCCAATCGATTCCCAATGGGAAGCAGCACCCCTCAAGGCGGCGGAGCTCCTAGGCTGCCGGTTGGCTGGTGTCTAATGTAAGGGTGCGGGGCCGCAAGTTCGCCGCGGAAGTAGTGCTTAGATGGCTATCTTAGAGTTGCGTGGGTTGAAGGTACTACCGCTGCCGGATCTGGATGACGGGGAGTCTTTGTGGATTGGCCCGGGGGCGGTGCAACCACGACAGTGCGGTGGGGCGGGGAGCGGGGTTTTGGCCGGGGCCACGGACGGCGGAGGCAGGCTGCTCTGCCGTTGGTCGGTGGCTCTTCGGGGAAGATTCCTAACTGTGTCAGCTGGGAGGCACAAGACGGCCATCAAGCCATCCGGCATAGATCGGACAGTACCAAAATAAAATAAAATCGTGTGACCCCAATTTAGTCTTCAGTCAACAGACGTGTGACCACTCTCGTACCTTGCTGTTGATCTCTTAGTGTATTTCTTCAGATCAAAGAGATGTGTCGTTCTTAACATTATGCGTTATCTGCATCTTCAGCCACACCGTCTTCCGACTCACCGCAGCTGCTCCAACAAGGGAAGCATACACCAGAAGGGAGCTATTGTCCCTACTCAACAGTTCCCTGCATCGAATGCGCGTGCCCGACATGGACAACCACAACAACTGCAGGGCCATCGACAAGTCAGCACATGATGCTCACTCCTACGGATGGCGGCCAGATAGGTTGTACCCTCATCTTACTTGTGTACAACATTTATGGCTTTGTTATCCATCTAAGCATGGAAAATAGATTATCACATTTCACTGTATATTCATGCTGATCTCTTACGGGTCTTGTTCAGGAGTTAACGTTGTTCCATAGTTCAGCTAAGATACTTGTTCTTTAGGTAACGCTGTTCCATAGTTATCATCCATCAACCAATGCTATCCCACAGGCTGGTGATTATAGTATTATACCACTTCTAGTATTACCTATGTTGTTCTTTAATACTTTTGTGTGCCATCTAGTTAATCTCGAGTACAAACGATACATATTCTGTAGCTTTCATCTGTGTTCTCCCTTTAGTTTTTGAGACCTCTTGCTGCTAGTGAACCCCAGTCCTACTATTTATGTCGTCTCCTACAGACACTCATTACATAAATCTAACTACTAGTTGTCTTCCATGCATGTCAGATATAATTGCACACACTGATATATCCACAAGAACCTCACGGAGCAATGTAAAGGCCAATAAACTTGATGTCAATGATACCCAATATAATGGAACATGTAAAGACAGTTCTTCAGAAGACTTGCAGAAAGATGTTGAATCCTCTTCACCCCACAAGGTCCTTGCTCTAACTTGGCCTGTGATATGGGTACAACATGCATATAATGTCCTGGAGTGTATCTACTCTGTTGCAATGCCATATGCTTAGCATGCTGATCATGCATGTAAATATGTCATGCCTTCCTGTTTTTCAGTACCTATTCCATTCATGATAACATGTTTTCAAATTCAAGTACTGTCATTCTACTCTATATCAATGTCATCTGCTTAATTTGGACATCATGCTTCTGAATATCTTATGCATTGTTATTCATCAGTATGTACTTCATCTGTCTACCATACCATGTTTTTTTACGTTGAAGTGTTGTTCTAGTGCTCTGTTGCAATGCCATCTTAGTTTCCCAATCATACACGTGTATGTTGCCTTAGTTTTTTCTGTACGTATTCCGCTAGCATACAGTTTTACATTCAACTAGCTCTTACACCATATTCCCTCCGTCCGGATTACATGTTGCCGAAATGGATAAAAAAGGATGTATCTAGAACTGAAATACGCCTAGACCCATCCATTTGTTTCCGGATGGAGGGAATACATGTCAATATGTCATGCCTTTCTATTCTTCAATACCTATTCCATCTCTCTACTGTAGCATGTTTTATAATTGAAGCACCATTCTTCTATACAAGGCATGCAAGGGGAAGATGACTATGTTAGAATCTGAAGGGTTACAAACCAGGTCTTTGCAAAAGATCCAAACGCCAGGAGATAATAAACCAACTCCAGTTTTTATAGATACTGCTCCAGCACAGAGAAACCCAACTCCTACTGAGAATAAGCAGATTCCAGTGGCCAAAGAACTAGTCCGCTCCAGTCCAGCAAAAATATGTCAACTCCATTCTAAGAAGCGTGTGCGTATCCTTGCATCATGAAATTTTATAGCATGCTGATCATATTTTCTACATGTTTCTTACCCATCTCTCTTTTATAAAATAAGCTTAACAGATAGAAGAATTTCTGCACTGGTATCGTCTGTGAGGAAAGATTCTTGCAGGAATTCTCTGTGCTCCAATGCAGATGTAAGTACCTGTTGTATATCACTATATTTTTACATCAGCATGTATTTTGTTAATCGGTGTGAATCCAACCTTTATCTGATCTAAATTTAGCAGTAGAAAAATGTATGATTAAAGGCCACAATGTTGATTTTTGTAAGGAAAACTGCCTGGTAGTTTTGCATCCTGAGCTGCATGAGTGTACTATCTCATATCAATGGGTTTGATTACTTTGGTTTTGCAGTGGGTTTTCAGTGTTTTTTTTGTGTTGTCTTGTCGTATCCCTAGCTCTTACATCATACTCCCTCCGTCCGGATTACATGTCGCAGAAATGGATAAAACTGGATGTATCTAGAACTGAAACACGCCTAGACCCATCCATTTATTTCCGGATGGAGGGAATATATGTCAATATGTCATGCCTTTCTATTCTTCAGTACCTATTCCATCACTGTTGTAGCATGTTTTATAATTGAAGGACCATTCTTCTATATAAGGCATGCAAGGGGAAGACGGCTATGTTAGAATCTGAAGGGTTACAAACCAGGCTTTGCAAAAGATCCAAACTCCAGGAGATAATAAACCAACTCCACTTTTCATAGATACTGCTCCAGCACTGAGAAACCCAACTCCCACTGATAATAAGCAGATTCCAGTGGCCAAAGAACTAGTCCGCTCCAATCCAGCAAAAGAATGTCAACTTCATTCTAAGAAGCGTGTGCGTATCCTCGCATCATGAAATTTTATAGCATTCTGATCATATTTTCTACATGCTTCTTACCCATCTCTCTTTTAGAAAATAAGGTTAAATGATAGAAGACTTCCTTCATTGGGATTGTATTCGAGGAAAATATCTTGCGGGAATTCTCTGTGCTCCAATGCTGATGTAAGTACCTGTTGTATATCACCATATTTTTACATCAGCATGTATTTTCTTAATCGGCGTGAATCCAACCTTTATCTGATCTAAAATTAGTTGTAGCAAAATGTTAAAGGCGCCAATGTTGATTTTTGTAAAGAAAACTGCCTAGTAGTTTTGCATACTGAGCTGCATGAGTGTACTATCTCATATCATGCACATTACTGAATTGTAGTGCTGCTCTGGTTGCCCATTCATTCATTGTGTCAATGTTGCTTTCGTATTACCTTACCTGGCTGATGATAGCTGTGCCATATTGTGTTAATTTGGTGTTGGCTAGTTGCCCAAACGTTTGTTGTACCAATGTTGCTTTCCTATTATCTGACTTGGCCAATGGTAGCAATGCTAGTGTCTTAATTTGGTGCAGGCTACTGAAGATAAGAAGACAAACTCTAAAAACAGCAAGGCAACCCCATTGTTTCTTTCCAATAAATCTAGGCCGGGTAATATGCCAATAACTCATGATTAATCTGTTTGGTTCCCCTCCTAATTTATGTTATGATGCAGTGGTCGAGACACTCTCCACTATCAATAATACAAGCCTGCCAAAATCGCCATCTGAATCTGTTTAGTATCCTCTGTCTCGAATGCAACGGAAAAAATGTATGTTTGTGAACCAATTAATGGCTGAAGGAATGATGGAAATGGTGGAGGAATCAGAGGTGCAGAGTCGTGCGACACAACAACTGATCAATATTTTCAGAGACAGCGTAGCAAAGCAGCAAGAACTTGCCCACATGCTTATGGGCGTCATCCGTGCTGAGGTTGCAGATTGTGACGTTGTAGATCGTTAGGTTCTATTCATTTATTTGCACTGGCATCAATCTTTGATTGCCCACTGGATGTAATTTCCTGTAATATATGCTGGATGTGCAACGTTTTCCCTGTATGCCGTACCTTTGCTTGATCGGTTTTGGTCCTGTGCATAATTGCTCGTCGTAATGGGCTCAAATTATCTAATTTGGCCTAAAGACATGTACGAACTTTAGTGGGCCCATTAAGTTAATGGGCCGTTACCAGGCCGAAAGTTAATGGTCGGCCCTCTTAACTCCCGGGTCGTTAACAGGCCGACATCGAAGCGGGCAACAGGTGGGCCCAGTTGATTTCACGAGCCGTTAACTGGCCGTTACTAAGTTCGGGCTACATATGGCCCAACTATACTGTGGGCCTTTAGCAGGCCGAAAGAGACAGCGGGCTTGTACTGGACCATGAAGAGCATGGGCCGCTAAGAGGCCGAAAGTCAGGTCGTATTGTAAATGGCCCAACTGTGTTGTGGGCCTTTAGCAGGCCGAAAGCGAAACCGGGCTAGTATTGGACCATGAAGGGCATGGGCCGTTAAAAGGCCAAAACTCAGGTCCGACTACAAATGACCCAACTCATTTATGGTCCGTTAACAGGCTGAAAGGCACACAGGGCTGGGAATTGGCCCAACACTTAAATGGGTCGCTAAAAGGCCAAAACTCAGGTCCGACTACAAATGGCCCAACAGATATATGGGCCATCACCAGGCTGAAAGACACACCGGGCCGGAAATTGGCCCAACACTTAAATGGGTCGCTAAAAGGCCGAATCTCAGATCCAACTACAAATGGCCCAACTGATTTATGGGCCGTCAACAGGCTGAAAGACACACCGGACCGGAAATTAGCCCAACATTTAAATGGGTCGCTAAAAGGCCGAAGGATGTGCATCGTGAAAATTGGCCCATCCACTGAATGGGCCGTTAACAAGCCAAAATCTCATCGGGCCGATATTGAGCCCAAGTATATAGCGGGCTGTTAACGGGCTTGAACTGACGATGGGCTGCAATGGTGTCAAATCTTTAACGGCCGTTGACGGGCCGAATTGGCACATCTCGTATGGGCCGTGGGCTTAAATGGACCTGACACAAGTAGGCCTTATATGGGCCGGCCTGCTAATTTTTACTGGGCCGACCTTTTTCACCGGAATGGGCCACTGTTGGGCCGTGCCACGTGTCGACCTATCATAGGCGCCTCCTGTCCAATGAGTGGAGGACATCTGTCCCAACGGTGAGGCAACACGTGTTTCCTCCGGCCAATGATGATTTTGCACGTGGAAAATCCCCATTGGTCCGGGCTGTTAACGGGTTATCGGATCCAAAACCAGACCCGATAGCTTAACGGTGTTCCGTTACGGTGGATGCCACGTGTCGGTCACCCTTGACGAAAGCACTTCTGTGACGCGCGATTTATCATCATGGAAGTGGACACTTCCGTGATGATAATTTCGGTAATGTCATGGAACACTTCTACGACAGCACATGTATGACTATCTTGATTCTGTCATAAAATCATCATGGATGTACATGCATGACAAAAAAAGCGACCTACTGTGACAAACACATATCATCACAGAAGTGTATTTTTTTGTAGTGGCATACCGATCCAGGGATGACACTTAAGCACAGATACTTCGATCCATTCGGGTCGGGTCGCTACACTTCCTCTCTTTCTCTTTTGATTCTCAATACAATGGTCTCTTGGAGATCTATTCGACGTAAATCTTTTTGCAGCGTGTTTGTTGGGATCCCATGAACTTTGACTTTATGATCAGATCTATATCCATGAATATTATTTGAGTCATCTTTTGATCTATTATATGCATGATTATTTATAGCCTCGTATTTCTTCTTCGAATCTTTGGATTAATTAGGCCAACTAGATTGATTTTTCTTGCCATGGAAGAGGAGCTTTGTGATGGGTTCGATCTTGCGTTGTTCTTTCCCAGTGACAGAAGGGGCAGCAAGACACGCATGTATCGTTTCTATTAAGGATAACAAGACGGGGGCTATTCCTACATGAATATATCTCGTCTACATCATGTCATCATTCTTATTGCATAACTCCGTTTCTCCATGAACTTAATACATTAGATGCATGCTGGATAGCAGTTGATGTGTGGAGTAATAATAGTATATGCAGGCAGGAGTCGGTTTACTAATCTTGGACGTGATGCCTATATATTGGTCATTGCCTTGAATATTGTCATAACTATTCGATTTCCTATCAATTGCCCAACAGTAATTTATTTACCCACCGTGTGCTATTTCTTGAGAGAAGCCACTAGTGAAATCTACGGGCCCCGGGTCTATTCTTTATCATATTTGCTTTCTGATCTATTATTTGTATCTTTTATTTTTAGATCTAGTATTCCAAAAACCCAAAAATACTTTGTTGCACTTTTTATTTGCATCTTTTATATTGCGTTTTATCAAGATCTATTTATCCAATCTATCACAATTTTTATCTCGTCAACTTGACAATTTCTGGCACCGTTACCCGAAGAGGGATTGACAACCCTCATACGCGTCGGGTTGCCAGTATTTGTTCTTTGTGTGTAGGTACCATTTACATTGTGTTGCTTGGTTCAGCTACTGGATTGATACCTTGGTTTCACAACTAAGGGAAATACCTACCGTAGCTGTACTACATCATCCCTTCCTCTTTGGGGAAATACCAACGCAGTTTTGAGCGACATGAACTCCCTCAGGCGCCCTGGGATCCACGCTACTAGCAGCCCTGCACTCTGCTCCTACGCCACAAAACTACACCAGAGGCGGCGACTGGTACATGGATATTGGAACTACAGCTCATACGTCTTCCAACCTTGGTAACCTTCTCACCGCCCACCCCGTTCATACCTCCACTCGTATCACCGTGGGTGGCGGTTCATCCCTTCCTATTACACATATTGGTCATGCTGCTTTTCCATCCATATCCATGCCATTATCGTTATCTAACATTGTTGTCTCTCCTGATCTTATTAAAGATCTTGTTTCTGTTTGTTCCTTTACACGTGAAAATCCCGTCACCGTTGAATTTGACATGTTTGGCTTTTCCGTTAAGGATGCCCGTACCCAGATGGTGCTCCACCGATGTGACAGCCCCGACGAGCTTTACCGGTCCACTCGTCCGTCTCCACCACGGCCGCACCCATGGCGCTCTCCACCGAAGTGGACCTCTGGCATGCTCGCTTAGGACATCCCAACCCCGCCACCCTTCATCATATTCTTTGGAGTTTTTCTTTCACGTGTAATAAGATCGACGATCACACTTGTCAGGCTTGTCGTCTTGGCGAACATGTTTGTCTTCCATTTAGCACTTCGTCGCATGTCGCATCATACCTGTTTGAGTTAATTCATAGTGATGTTTGGACTTCTTCAGTTGCAAGCAATACAGGCTATATTTACTACCTAGTTATCCTTGATGATTTTTCGCACTATGTGTGAACCTTCCCGTTGCGGCGAAAGTCGGATGTTATCTCCACTCTCACCGCATTTTACTCTTATGTCTTCACGCAGTTTGCGTGTCCCATCCATGCGTTGCAAACAAACAACGGGAAGGAGTTTGATAGCCTTGCTATCTGCAACCTTCTTACCACACATGGCACGATATTTCGTCTTACTTGCCCGTATGCTTTGCAACAGAACGGGCACGCTGAGCGCGTCCTCTGCACTCTTAATGACTATGTTCGCACGCTTCTCTTCCCCACCAACGTGCCACCACGTTTTTTGCCGGACGCGCTCTCCATCGCATCACTTCTCCTTAACATTCGCCCTTGTCGCACTCGCGGTAATTTTGCACCTCATCATCTTTTATTCGGCACGCCACCGACTTATGATGAGTTATGCATCTTCGGCTACCTTTGCTACCCTACCATTGCTTCCACTAATCCTCATAAGCTGGCTGCTCGATCATTAGCATGCATTTTCCTCGGCTACCCACCCAACACCAAAGGCTATCGCTGCTATGATCCTATCTCACATCATGTGATCACATCACGACACATTTACTTCGATGAGAAGGCCTTTCCGTTTCAGCAGGTACCTTCGGATGTTGCGACGTCGCCGGCTCTTAGTGGTCCTTCTGCAAGCCCCTTTGGTGATGGCCGCTCAAGAGCATCTCTCGGGCCGCCTCCTGGCTTTGAGGGCCCACCTCGTGCCACGGGTCAAGTCCCTCCCCGCCCGGCTGCCTTGGGGGATTTGCCCCTCCTTGGGTCGGTCACACCAGCCTCGACGCCCGTGGCGTCCCTAGCACCCTCGATGCCCCTCGCGTCGCCGGCGCCCTCCACGCCGGCTTCTCCGGCACCCACGGCATCCACCTCCGCTGGTGCGGCCTCGCCCGGCATCTCGGGGGCGACGGGTTCTTCATCATCAGCACCCATTGCCACTTCGGACCCGCTGCCCCGCCCGATGACCCAGTCTCAGGTTGGCGTCCACCGTCCGAGCATGCGGTATAACAGCGATGAGTATCTTCTCGCTGCCTCCCCCTCTGAGTCGTCCCCTCTCCCATCGTGAGCTCGAGCCTCCCTCTAGGATCCCCATTGGCTCGCTGTGATGCAGTAACAGTTCGACGCTCTCCAGCGGAACTGCACTTGGCAGCTCGTCCCTCGGCCGCCACACGCCAACATCATCACTGGCAAATGGGTCTTCCACCACAAGACTCGTCCGAATGGCACTCTTGAGCGCTACAAGGCTCGTTGGGTGGTCCATGGATTTCGGCAACGTGCGGGCGTGGACTTCACTGACACCTTTGCCCCGGTTGTCAAATCATGCACGATCCATGCAGTGCTCCAGTTGGTCGTCTCTCGTGCCTGGCCAGTGCATCAGGTGGATGTTTCCAACGCCTTTCTGCATGGCCATCTTGCTGAGCAGGTGTTCTGTCAGCAGTCCACTGGATACGTCGATGCCGAGCATCCCGACCACGTGTGCTTGCTCTCCCGTTCTCTTTACGAGCTGAAGCAGGCGCCACGGGCATGGTACCAGCGTATCGCTGCCTTCCTGCAGTCGCTTGGATACCGGCCCACTCGCTCTGATGCTTCCCTCTTTGTATATCATCAGGGAGCCGCCACTGCTTATTTACAGCTCTACGTCGTCGACATCATCCTGACAGCGTCCGCTCCTGAGATCCTTCAGCAGCTTACAGCTCGTCTTCGGGATGAGTTTGCCCTTAAGGACTTGGGGCCCCTGCACTACTTCCTCGGCATCGACGTGGTCCGATGGTCCGATGGGTTCTTTCTGCATCAGCAGAAGTATGCTCATGAGCTTCTCGAGCGCGCTGGCATGCTCAACTGCAAGCCCGCGGCCACACCCATTGACATGAAGGCCAAGGTCTCCGCTCTGGAGGGCTCTCCTGTGTTCGATGCGGCATTCTATCGCTCTATTTTTGGTGCCCTACAGTACCTCACATTGACGCGTCTGGACCTGCAGTACACTGTTCAGTAGGTGTGCCTCCACATGCACTCCCCGCGCGACTCTCATTGGGCCTTAGTGAAGCGTATGCTCCATTACATACGCGGCACCACGTCCTTGGGACTCACACTGATGGCCTCCGCCTCCACCGACCTTGTTGCCTACTCTGACGCGGATTGGGCAGGCTGCGCCGACACACGTCGCTCTACCTCAGGCTACTGTGTCTACCTTGGGCCCTCGCTGATCTCTTGGTCGTCCAAGCGATAGCCTACGGTTTCCTGCTCGAGTGCCGAGGCAGAGTATCGGGCAGTGGCTAATGTCGTTGCCGAATGCTCCTGGCTTCGTCATTTGCTCCAGGAGTTGCTTTTTGATGTTCACAAGGACACGCTTGTGTACTATGACAACGTCTCCTCCGTCTACCTCTCCGCCAACCCAGTCCATCATCGCCGCATGAAGCATATTAAGCTCGATATTCACTCGATTCACGAGCAGGTAGCCCTGGGTGATTTTAGGTTCTCCACGTTCCGACGGTGCAACAGACCGTCGATGTGATGAGTAAGGGATTGCCAACTCCCGTCTTTAAGGAGTTCAGGTCCAGTCTCTGCGTCTCCGGCGATGCTTCGACTGCGCGGGGGGGGGGGGGTGTTGAATATATGGTTTTGCATGTATATTGTATATCCTGGCCCACTTCCTAGTCTTTGTATAGTAGAGGTTGAGGCCCACATTGTACACAATATATACGTGCATATGCACCCGATCAATACTATCGTGAGTTGCATTGCCAAACCTATCTCTCTAAACCATCCAAGTGAGAAAATCAAATATGCAATGCCATGGAGTAGAGAGAGATATGTAAAATATGATGCACATCCTTCATAAAGGTACTACCTCCGCCCTGGTTTATTGGTCCCCTTGGTATTTAGTCACACAACTAGTTTATTGGCCCCTTCGTAGATAGAAAAAGCATCACCTAACTGACGTCACCATGTTCTGCCACTACCTGTCGATCCATCATCGTATAGTCATGCAAACATACAGGCCTCGCGTGTACTTGACTGATACGTCTCCAATGTATCTATAATTTTTTATTGTTCCGTGCTATTATATTATCTGTTTTGGATGTTTTATATGCATTAATATGCTATTTTATATTATTTTTGGGACTAACCTATTAACATAGAGCACAGTGCCAGTTTCTATTTTTCCTTGTTTTTGAGTTCTACAGAAAACGATTATCAAACTGAGTCCAAACGAGGTGGAACTTTACGATGATTTTTTCTGGACCAAAAGAGAACCCCGGAGCATCGAAGCCAGTCCAGGAGGTGGACGAGGAGTCCACCTACCTAGGGGGAGCCCCCTAGGGCGCGCCCCCTGGCTTGTGGGCCCCTCTAGCGTCCCCATGACGTGAGACCGACGCCAAAAATTCCTGTAAATCCCGAAACCCCCAGAAAGAAACCTAGATCGTAAGTTCCACCGACGAAAGCCTCTATAGTCACGAAAAACCAACCGGAAGCCCATTCTGACACCCTGCCAGAGGGGGAAACCATCACCGGAGGCCATCTTCATCATCCCGGCGGTCTCCATGATGAGGAGGGAGTAGCTCACCCTCGGGGCTGAGGGTATGTACCAGTAGCTATGTGTTTGATCTCTCTCTCCCTCTCTCTCTCATGTTCTTGATTTGGCACGATCTTGATATACCGCGAGCTTTGTTACTATAGTTGAATCATATGGTGTTTCTCCCCCTCTACCTTCTTGTGCTGAATTGAGTTTTACCTTTGAGGTTTCACTATTATCGGATTGAATACTATTATGGATTTGTGAACACTTGATGTATGTCTTACGTGGGATACCCGTCGTGACAATGGGGTGTTCTATTGATTCACTTGATGTATGTTTTGGCACTCAACTCGCAGATTCCCGAGGTGACATTGGAGTAATCTATGCATAGGGGTTGATGCACATTTTCGTACTTATTTCTCTGATAATAATCTTGGGGCACTCTTTGAGGTTCTTTGTGTTGTATTGAATATTATGAATCTGATGTTGTTTGATGCATATCGTATAATTGACTCTTGGATACTTGTGGTGGCATTGGAGTATCTAGGTGACGTTAGGGTTGATTGATGTGTGTCATATGGTGTTATTTTACTACGAACTCTTGGGCTGTTTATGACTCTTATAGGAATAGCTCAATGGATTGATCGGAAAGAATAACTTTGAGGTGGTTTCATACCCTACAAGCAATTTCATCTTATGTTCTCCGTGATAGGAACTTTGGAGTGACGGTTTGTCGCACATTGAGGGATTGCCATTTGATTTAATTATATTATCATTGTTGAGAGAACTTGCACTAGTGAAAGTATGAACCCTAGGCCTTGTTTCCAAGCATTGCAATACCGTTTTCGCTCACTTTTGTTACTTGCTACCTTGCTGTTTTTATATTTTCAGAGTACAAAAACCTATATCTACCATCCATATTACACTTGTATCATCATCTCTTTGCCATACTAGTGCACCTATGCAATTTACCATTGTATTGGGTGTGTTGGGGACAGAAGAGACTCTTTGTTATTTGGTTGCAGGGTTGTTTGAGAGAGACCATCTTCTTCCTACGCCTCCCATGGATTGATAAACCTTAGGTCATCCACTTGAGGGAAAATTGCTACTGTCCTACAAAACTCTGCGCTTGGAGGCCCAACACGAGTCTACAAGAAGAAGGTTGCGTAGTAGACATCATTGACCACACAATTAGAACCATTAACGTGTAACACATGATGTCGATGAGCGTGTAGGGATGTCTGCCATGCCCACTGACCCCATGTCACCGAGATTCCAAACCACCCACATAAGAATTTAGCTCAGTAACATGAGGAACCTCGGACATGGACAAAACCCACACATCAAGCAGAAAATGAGTCAACAGGGCCATGTCGAGCACTCCAAACTTCTACATAGAGTGGGAGACATGTAATAACCAGAGCGCGCCGTCAATAACAACTAGTGAAGGCTAAAACCCGCCGACCATGTGCCCCTTAGAGATGGTTAGTAGTTTGGTTCACGCCATCGGGAGCAAAATTAGTGATGCCCGCGCAACAATGCTAGTCACAAATCACCTTCACACAGAGCACGAAGATGCGTAGCCCCCACACTGCTTGGAAATGGCAATCACAAAAATTCACCGTCACCACAAATGAGGAAATGGAATGCCCCACCATAAATGACCGACATCGTTGATGCCACGACGGCTTTCTTGGGGCAGCCGCTAGCCCCGACATCCAACATTCGCCAGCGCGCGTGTTGTTCAGGGCCGACGCAATGCTCCAACCTTCCACCAAAAGATGTAACAAAAACAAATACCAAATACATTCCTACACACAAATAAAAAATACTTGCAACCCAACGAATAAGAGGGGCTATCAATCCGTCCTCGGTATTGAGATAGATTAAATTGTATGATATTTCATAAATAGATATAACAAAAACACAAAAATAAAATAATAATAATAATAAAATGCAGCAAGGTATTTTGGGGTTTTAATATGATAGGAAATAGACTCGGGGGCCGTAGATTTCACTAGAGGCTTCTCTCGAGAAAATAGCATACGGTGGGCAAGCAAATTACTTTTGGGCAATTGATAGAAAAGCGAATAATAATGATGATACCCAAGGCAATGATTATGTATATAGGCATCACGTCAAAGATTACTAGACCGACTCCTGCTTGCATCTACTACTATTACTCCTCATATCGACCGCTATCCAGCATGCATCTAGTGTATCAAGTTCATGAAGAAACCGAGTAATGCAATAAGAACAATGACATGATGTAGACAAGATCTATTCATCTAGGAATATACCCCATATTTTGATCCTTAATGTCAATGATACATGCGTGTCATGTCGCCTTCTATCACTAAGATTGAGCACTGCAAGATCGAACCCATGACAAAGCACTTCTTCCCATGGGAATAAAAAACAATCTAGTTGGCCAAACCAAATCAAAGTTTTGGAGAAGAAATACGAGGCTATAACAATCATGCATAAAAGAGTTCAGAGAAGACTCAAATAATAATCATAGATAGAACTGATCATAAGCTCACAATTCATCAGATCCCAACAAACACACCGCAAAAAGTCATTACATCAAATAGATCTCCAAGAACATCGAGGAGAACATTGTATTGAAGATGAAAAAGAGAGAAGGACCCGTTGGTCTGTAGTAGACTACTCACGCATCATCGGAGGGTAATGGGTGTTGATGAAAACCCCTCCGTGATCGTTCACCCCTCCGACAGAGTGCCGGAAAAGGCCTCTAGATTGGATCTCGTGGTTCTGGAACTTGCGGCAACGGAACTATTTTCTATCGACCCCCCTAGGGTTTTAGGAATTTTAGAGTATTTATAGAGAAGATATGCGGTGGAGAAGCTTCTCGTGGTGCCCACTACCCACCAGGGCGCACCTGGGCCTTCTAGCGCGCCCTGGTACATAGTGGGCCTCATGGGCCTCCTCCCGTGCACTTCTTTGGCCTCCTGGGCAGAAAAAATTCTCCAAAAAGTTTCGTGGCATTTTGACTCCGGTTGGTATTGATATTCTACAAAGTAAAAAACAGGCAAAAATCATCAACACGCACTAGGCACTATGTCAATAGGTTAGTCCCAAAAAATGATATAAAGTTGCTAGTAAATGAATATAAAACATCCAAGATTGATAATATAACAGCATGGAACAATAAAAAATTATAGAAACGTTGGAGACGTATCAGCATCCCCAAGCTTCATCCCTGCTCGTCCTCGAGTAGGTAAATAATTAAAATAGAATTTTTGATGTGGAATGCTGCCTAACATGCTTATCACATATTCTTTTCTTTTGTAGCATGGACATTTGACTTTTATATGATTCATATAAATACTCTATATTTGACATGAGGACATCAATACTCAAGCATATCAACAAGCAACCATGTCTTTCAAAATATCAACACTAAACAAAGCTATCCCTAGCCCATTATGCTCAATAATTGATCCATTCATGAAACACACTCAAATATTAACTATGCCCAATGCACAAGTATGATAATGGTGTTCCCTAGTTGGTGCTTTACAAGAGAAGATGAAGACTCAATAATAAAAATTGCATAAAAGTAAATAGATAGGCCCTTCATAGAGGGAAGTGGAGATTTGTAGAGGTGCTAGAGCTCTAAGCTTAAATTAAGAGATAAAATTGTTTTGAGGCATGCTTTTCCTGTCAATGAAAATGACCGAGAATACCCAATACTTTCCATGCTAAATAGACATGCGACATCCAACGTGCAAGCTTTGTTTGTCGACTTCTTCTGGCGACAACGATAACTTGGGTGGGGATGGAAGGAGACGGTGGCGGCGGCTAGGGTTTCAAACGACCGCCCCCTTGAGTGAGCCGGGCATGGATGGCCCACAAGTATAGGGGGTCAACCTTAGTCCTTTCGACAAGTAAGTGTGTCGAACCCAGCTGAAAGGACGTGGATGTCGCCTAGAGAGGGTGAATAGGAGTTTTTAAACAATTATGGTTTAGGCTTGAACAAACTCAGAATAAAACTAGTGTTTAATTTTTCAAGCACAAAACCTAAATATAATAGGATCAACTATGTGCACCAACAACTTATGCTAAGCAAGATAAACAACTATGTGATAGCAAGATTTATAACAAGAATCACTATGGCTGTCACAAAGTAAGTGCAGGAGTAAAGGGCTCGGGTAAGAGATAACCGAGGCACGCAGAGATGACGATCTGTCCTGAAGTTCACCCCCTTGTAGATGTTAATCACTGTTAGAGCGGTGTGAGGGCACAATGCTCCCCAAAATGCCACTAGAGCACTGTATTCTCCTCACGCCCTCACACAATGCAAGGTCTCGTGATTCCACTAAGGGACCCTTGAGGGTGGTCACTGAGCCCTTACAATTAGCAACCCTTATGGACGGACACCGAACCCGTACAAATTGCTCAAGGGAAATTTCCACAACTTAATTGGAGACCCCGAAGCTTTACACCACAATGATTGAGCCCCGCAACACCACCAACCATCTACGATGTCCAAGCACCCAAGAGGCAGAAGCTCTAGGGTGCCCAAACACCCAAGAGTAATAAGCTTCTCAACTTTCACTTCTACGTATCACTGTAGATAACTCGAACCGATGCAACAAATGTAATGGCAAGAACACACGAAGTGCTCAAGTCCCACACTCTCAAATCCCACCAAAGCAACAAAAGCTATGGAGGAATACGAGAGGAAGAACAAGGAAAACACAAAAGAACTCCAAGATCCAGATCTACTAGGTTCCCCACACACAGAGGATATGAGGATTGGTGGAAATGTAGATCTAGTTCTCCTATCTCTTTTCCCTCAAAAAGATGCAAGACTCATGGGAGGAATAGAGAGAAAGCATGCTCCGAGAGGCGAACAATGGTGGGGGAAAACTTGCTCGTAGTTGTTGGGGCATTGGGGAAGAAGACCCCCTTTTATAGGCCCCCACGAATCTGCCCGTTATGCTGTAGAAACACACATGAGCAGTACAACCGGACCAAAGTGTGGTATAACCGCCCAAGGCGGAAATGCCAGCCTGCGCTCCCTGGTGCGGTACAACATTCGGTGCAACCGGTAGTACTGCAAAATAAATTCAGCCGGGACAACCGGACAAGTACTACTATGTATCGGCCTGGTACCAAACAGAGTCACCCGTTTGCGGTACACGAGCAAGTACAAGACCAAAACAACCGCAGCGTCTGGGCTCCTGTAGTCGATAAGTCCATGGTGGTACAACATACTACCGGTTGTACCGTGATATGTCTCCAACGTATCTATAATTTTTTATTGTTCCATGCTATATATTATCAATCTTGGATGTTTTATATGCATTACTATGCTATTTTATATCATTGCTTGGGACTAAGCTATTAACCTAGTGCCCAGTGCCAGTTGCTATTTTTTCATTGTTTTTCTATTTACAGAAAATCAATACCAAACGGAGTCCAAATGAAACAAAAGTTTTTCAGGATTTTTCTTGGACCACAAGACACCCTAGAAGCTTCGGGAGGAGGCCAGAAGAGCCACGAGGTGGCCACAAGCTCGGGGGGCGCGCCTGATACGTCTCCAACGTATCTATAATTTTTGATTGTTCCATGCTATACTATATTCTGCTTTGGACATTAATGGGCTTTATTATACACTTTTATATTATTTTTTGGGACTAACCTATTAACCGGAGGCCCAGCCCAGAATTGCTGTTTTTTGCCTATTTCAGAGTTTCGCAGTAAAAGAATATCAAACGCAGTACAAACGGAATGAAACCTTCGGGAACGTGATTCTCGGAACGAACGTGATCCAGAGGACTTGGACCCTACGTCAAGACATCAACCAGGAGGGCACGAGGTAGGGGGGCGCCTACCCACCGGACGCGCCCTCCACCCTCGTGGGCCCCACGTTTCTCCACCGACGTACTTCTTCCTCCTATATATACCTACGTACCCCCAAACTACCAGATACGGAGCCAAAAACCTAATTCCACCGCCGCAACCTTCTGTACCTGTGAGATCCCATCTTGGGGCATTTTCCGGAGCTCCGCCGGAGGGGGCATCGATCACGGAGGGCTTCTACATCAACACCATAGCCTCTCCGATGGTGTGTGAGTAGTTTACCTCAGACCTTCGGGTCCATAGTTATTAGTTAGATGGCTTCTTCTCTCTTTTTGGATCTCAATACAATGTTCTCCCCCTCTCTTTTGGAGATCTATTCGATGTAATCTTCTTTTGCGGTGTGTTTGTTGAGACCGATGAATTGTGGCTTTATGATCAAGTTTATCTATGAGCAATATTTGAATCTTCTCTGAATTCTTTTATGTATGATTGGTTATCTTTGCAAGTCTCTTCGAATTATCAGTTTGGTTTGGCCTAATAGATTGATCTTTCTTGCAATGGAAGAAGTGCTTAGCTTTGGGTTCAATCTTGCGGTGTCCTTTCCCAGTGACAGTAGGGGCAGCAAGGCATGTATTGTATTGTTGCCATCGAGGATAACAAGATGGGGTTTATATCATATTGCATGAGTTTATCCCTCTACATCATGTCATCTTACTTAAAGCGTTACTCTGTTCTTATGAACTTAATACTCTAGATGCATGCTGGATAGCGGTCAATGTGTGGAGTAATAGTAGTAGATGCAGGCAGGAGTCGGTCTACTTGTCTCGGACGTGATGCCTATATACATGATCATACCTAGATATTCTCATAACTATGCTAAATTGTGTCAATTGCTCAACAGTAATTTGTTCACCAACCATAATACTTATGCTCTTGAGGAAGCCACTAGTGAAACCTATGGCCCCCGGGTCTATTTTCCATCATATTAATCTCCCGTCAACAAGTTATTTCTAGCGTCATCTTTATTTTGCTTTCTTTACATTGCATCTTTATCATAAAAATACCAAAAGTATTATCTTATGATATCTATCAGATCTCACTCTCGTAAGTGACCGTGAAGGGATTGACAACCCCTTTATTGCGTTGGTTGCGAGGATTTATTTGTTTGTGTAGGTGCGAGGGACTCGTGCGTGGCCTCCTACTAGATTGATACCTTGGTTCTCAAAAACCGAGGGAAATACTTATGCTACTTTGCTGCATCACCCTTTCCTCTTCAAGGGAAAACCAACGCAGTGCTCAAGAGGTAGCAAGAAGGATTTCTGGCGCCGTTGCCGGGGAGTCTACGCAAAAGTCAACATACCAAGTACCCATCACAAACCCTTATCTCCCGCATTACATTATTTTCCATTTGCCTCTCGTTTTCCTCTCCCCCACTTCACCCTTGCCGCTTTATTCGCTCTCTCTTTTTCGCTTTCTTGTCGTTATGGCTAGTCCCCAATCTTTTCTGTTGTCTCCCGAGAATGAAGTTCTTAATTTTAAGCAAAGGGAGGGAGAAAATCTAAAAGACGCTTGGTATAGAATTTGCAATGCTCAAAATAGATCTACCAGGAAGCAATCTACTTCCGTTCTTCTCCGCAATTTTTATGTAGGCGCTACTCCTTGGTATAGATATATCCTTGATACCATTACCGGAGGGAATTTCTTGGGTAGCCATACTTTTGATTCTTATAATGCTATGATAGATTTGTTTGGCTCACCACCTCTTTTGGTTAATGGAACTATGTTAACTTTGGAGCATGTAATGCAAAGACTTGAAATTATTGAAAATAAAGTTGCTACCGTAGAGTTAATTGAAAATCTGGATAAAAGATCCACAACCAAATTACCCAATATGGATCTAAAGTAGGAGTCACTTTGAAAAATATTAAGGAGAAGGAACCCATAGTTAATGAAAGAATAAATCAGGATTCCACTAGAATCGATAAACTTGAGGGTATCATTACCAACTTGGGAACCGCTTTTTCTTCTGTAAAGAATACTCCAAGTCCTCCAACTAAAATTGCCAAGCTTATGTATGTTCCTAAAAATAAGGGTGAATCCTCTAGTAAAGAAACTACGGATCTCAAATCCATAAGTATTCATCCCAATCTTTTTGCTATCATTAAGGAACCATTTGCTACAAATGAATTTTTTGGTTATGTGCCTAGAAGTTTGATAATTAATAAAAATAAAGAAATTCCTAAGGATGATAGATGTCTCATGGAAGAATTTCCCATCAAAGATGGCAATACCTAGATCTATCCTTGCTATTATGCCTAGCTAGGGGCGTTAAACGATAGCGCTTGTTGGGAGGCAACCTAATTTTATTTTTAGTTTTTTGCTTTTTGCTTCTGTTTAGGAATAAATATTTGATCTAGCCTCTGGTTAGATTTGTTTTTATGTTTTAATTAGTGTTTGTGCCAAGTTTAACCTATAGGATCTTCTTGGATGATAGTTATTTCATTTTGCTGAAAATTGCAGAAACTTTCTGTTCACGAAAATAATTGTTAAAAATCACCAGAACGTGATAAAATATTGATTCCAATTGCTTCTGATCAATAAACAAATTTTCTAGGTCTTCCTATTTTGGCTGAATTTTTGGAGTTCCAGAAGTTTGCGTTAGTTACAGATTACTACAGACTGTTCTGTTTTTGACAGATTCTGTTTTTCGTGTGTTGTTTGCTTATTTTGATGAATCTATGGCTAGTAAAATAGTTTATAAGCCATAGAGAAGTTGGAATACAGTAGGTTTAACACCAATATAAATAAAGAATGAGTTCATTACAGTACCTTGAAGTGGTGTTTTGTTTTCTTTCGCTAACGGAGCTCACGAGATTTTCTGTTAAGTTTTGTGTTGTGAAGTTTTCAAGTTTTGGGTAAAAGATTTGATGGATTATGGAACAAGGAGTGGCAAGAGCCTAAGCTTGGGGATGCCCATGGCACCCCAAGATAATCTAAGGACACCAAAAAGCCAAAGCTTGGGGATGCCCCGGAAGGCATCCCCTCTTTCGTCTACTTCCATCGGTAACTTTACTTGGAGCTATATTTTTATTCACCACATGATATGTGTTTTGCTTGGAGCGTCTTGTATGATTTGAGTCTTTGTTTGTTAGTTTGCCACAATCATACTTGCTGTACACACCTTTTGAGAGAGACACACATGATTCGGAATTTATTAGAATACTCTATGTTCTTCACTTATGTCTTTTGAGTTATATAGTTTTTGCTCTAGTGCTTCACTTATCTCTTTTAGAGCACGGTGGTGGTTTTGTTTAATAGAAACTATTGTTCTCTAATGCTTCACTTAGATTATTTTGAGAGTCATACAAAACAGCATGGTAATTTGCTTTAATTATGATAGGCATTCAAGATTAGTAAAAAAAAATCTTATGAGTGTGTTGAATACTATGAGAAGTTAGATGCTTGATAATTGTTTTGAGATATGGAGATGATGATATTAGAGTCATGCTAGTTGAGTAGTTGTGAATTTGATAAATACTTGTGTTAAAGTTTGTGATTCCCGTAGGATGCACGTATGGTGAACCGTTGTGTGATGAAGTCGGAGCATGATTTATTTATTGATTGTCTTCCTTATGAGTGGCGGTCGGGGACGAGCGATGGTCTTTTCCTACCAATCTATCCCCCTAGGAGCATGCGCGTAATACTTTGCTTTGATAACTTGTAGATTTTTGCAATAAGTATATGAGTTCTTTATGACTAATGTTGAGTCCATGGATTATACGCACTTTCTTCCTTCCTTCCACCATTGCTAGCCTCTCTAATACCGCGCACTTTTCGCCGGTATCATACACCCACCATATACCTTCCTCAAAACAGCCACCATACCTACCTACCATGGCATTTCCATAGCCATTCCGAGATATATTGTCATGCAACTTTCCACCGTTCCGTTTACTATGACACGCTCCATCATTGTCATATGGCTTCGCATGATCATGTAGTTGACATCGTATTTGTGGCAAAGCCACCGTTCATAATTCTTTCATACATGTCACTCTTGATTCATTGCATATCCCGGTACACCGCCGGAGGCATTCACATAGAGTCATATTTTGTTCTAAGTATTGAGTTGTAATTGTTGAGTTGTAAGTAAATAAAAGTGTGATGATCATCATTTTTTAGAGCATTGTCCCAAGTGAGGAAAGGATGATGGAGACTATGATTCCCCCACAAGTCGGGATGAGACTCCGGACTAAATAAAAAAAAGGCCATAAGAAAAAGAGAAAAGGCCCAATAAAAAAATTTGATGAGAGAAAAAGAGAAGGGACAATGTTACTATCCTTTTACCACACTTGTGCTTCAAAGTAGCACCATGATCTTCATGATAGAGAGTCTGCTATGATATCACTTTCATATACTAGTGGGAAGTTTTCATTATAGAACTTGGCTTGTATATTCCAATGATGGGCTTCCTCAAAATGCCCTAGGTCTTCGTGAGAAAGCGAGTTGGATGCACACCCACTTAGTTCCTTTTGTTGAGCTTTCATATACTTATAGCTCTAATGCATCCGTTGCATGGAAATCCCTACTCACTCACATTGATATCTATTAATGTGCATCTCCATAGCTCATTGATACGCCTAGTTAATGTGAGACTCTCTTCTCCTTTTTTGTCTTCTCCACAACCACCATTCTATTCCACATATAGTGCTATGTCCATGGCTCACGCTCATGTATTGCGTGAAGATTGAAATTTTTTTATGACATCAAAAGTATGAAACAATTCCTTGACTTGCCATCGGGGTTGTGCATGATTTAAATACTTTGTGTGGTGAAGATAGAGCATAGCCAGACTATATGATTTTGTAGGGATAACTTTCTTTGGCCATGTTATTTTGAGAAGACATAATTGCTTAGTTAGTATGCTTGAAGTATTATTATTTTTATGTCAATATTAAACTTTTATCTTGAATCTACTTAATATTCATACCACAATTAAGAGAATTACATTGAAATTATGCCAAGTAGCATTCCACATCAAATATTTTGTTTTTATCATTTACCTACCCGAGGACGAGCAGGAATTAAGCTTGGGGATGCTTGATACGTCTCCAACGTATCTATAATTTTTGATTGTTCCATGCTATATTATATTCTGTTTTGGACATTAATGGGCTTTATTATACACTTTTATATTATTTTTGGGACTAACCTATTAACCGGAGGCCCAGCCCAGAATTGCTGTTATTTTGCCCATTTCAGAGTTTCGTAGAAAAAGAATATCAAAGAGAGTCCAAACGGAATGAAACCTTTGGGAACGTGATTTTCGGAACGAACGTGATCCAGAGGACTTGGACCCTACGTCAAGACATCAACCAGGGGGGCACGAGGTAGGGGGCGCGCCCTCCACCCTCGTGGGCCCCACGTTGCTCCACCGACGTACTTCTTCCTCCTATATATACCTACGTACCCCCAAACTACCAGATACGGAGCCAAAAACCTAATTCCACCGCTGCAACCTTCTGTACCCGTGAGATCCCATCTTGGGGCCTTTTCCGGAGCTCTACCGGAGGGGGCATCGATCACGGAGGGCTTCTACATCAACACCATAGCCTCTCCGATGATGTGTGTGTAGTTTACCTCATACCTTCGGGTCCATAGTTATTAGCTAGATGGCTTCTTCTCTCTTTTTGGATCTCAATACAATGTTCTCCCCCTCTCTTGTGGAGATCTATTCGATGTAATCTTCTTTTGCGGTGTGTTTGTTGAGACCGATGAATTGTGGCTTTATGATCAAGTTTATCTATGAACAATATTTGAATCTTCTCTTAATTCTTTTAAGTATGATTGGTTATCTTTGCAAGTCTCTTTGAATTATCAGTTTGGTTTGGCCTACTAGATTGATCTTTCTTGCAATGGGAGAAGTGCTTAGCTTTGGGTTCAATCTTCCGGTGTCCTTTCCCAGTGACAGTAGGGGCAGCAAGGCACGTATTGTATTGTTGCCATCGAGAATAACAAGATGGGGTTTATATCATATTGCATGAGTTTATCCCTCTATAACATGTCATCTTACTTAAAGCGTTACTCTGTTCCTATGAACTTAATACTCTAGATGCATGCTGGATAGTGGTCGATGTGTGGAGTAATAGTAGTAAATGCAGGCATGAGTCGGTCTACTTGTCTTGGACGTGATGCCTATATACATGATCATACCTAGATATTCTCATAACTATGCTCAATTCTGTCAATTGCTCAATAGTAATTTTTTATCACCCACCGTAATACTTATGCTCTTGAGAGAAGCCACTAGTGAAACCTATGGCCCCCGGGTCTATTTTCCATCATATTAATCTCCTGTCAACAAGTTATTTCTAACGTCGTCTTTATTTTGCTTTCTTTACTTTGCATCTTTATTATAAAAATACCAAAAATATTATCTTATCATATCTATCAGATCTCACTCTCGTAAGTGACCGTGAAGGGATTGACAACCCCTTTATTGCGTTGGTTGCGAGGATTTATTTGTTTGTGTAGGTGCGAGGGACTCGTGCGTGGCCTCCTACTGGATTGATACCTTGGTTCTCAAAAACTGAGAGAAATACTTACGCTACTTTGCTGCATCACCCTTTCCTCTTCAAGGGAAAACCAACGCTGTGCTCAAGAGGTAGCAGCGCCCCGGGGGCAAGCTTGTGGGCTTAAGGAGGGGCAAGCTTGTGGGCCCTCCATGGCACTTCCAACACCTATTCTTCTGCTATAAATACCTAAATATTCCCGGTAGACCAGAGGCCACACCAAAAGTACTTTTCCTCCGCCGCAAGTTTCTGTCTTCGTGAGATCCCATCTGGGGACCTTTTCCAGTACTCTACCGGAGGGGGATACGATCATGGAGGGCTTCTACATCAACCTTGCTGCCATTTCGATGATGTTTGAGTAGTTTGGTCCATAGCTAGTAGCTAGATGGCTTCTTCTCTCTCTTTGATCTTCAATACAATGTTCTCCTCGATGTTCTTGGAGATCTATTCGATGTAATCTTGTTTTGCAGTGTGTATGTTGAGATCCGATGAATTGTGGGTTTATTATCAGATTATCTATGAATATTATTTGAGTCTTCTCTGAACTCTTTTATGCATGATTTATATAGCTTTGTATTTGTCTTCAATCTATTTATTCGGTTTGGCCAACTAGATTGATTTTTCTTGCAATGGGAGAGGTGCTTTGTAAGGGGATCAAACTTGTGGTACTCAATCCCAGTGACAGAAAGGAACATGATACGTATTTGTATTATTGCCATTAAGGATAAAATACGGGGTTTGTTCACATTTATTGGATATGTCCCTCTATATCATGTCATCTTGCTTAAGGCGTTACTCCGTTCTTGTTAACTTAATACACTAGATGCATGCTGGATAGCGGTCGATGTGTGGAGTAATAGTAGTAGATGCAGGCAGGAGTCGGTCTTCTTGTCTCAGACATGATGCCTATATACATGATCATTGCCTTGGATATCGTCATAACTATGCGCTTTCCTATCAATTGCTCAATAGTAATTTGTCTATCGACTGATAACCCACAAGTATAGGGGATCAATTGTAGCCTCTTTCGATAAGTAAGAGTGTCAAACCCAACTAGGAGCTAAAGGTAGAACAAATATTCCCTCAAGTTCTATCGACCACCGATACAACTCTACGCACATTTAACGTTCGCTTTACCTAGAACAAGTATGAAACTAGAAGTACTTTGTAGGTGTGATAGGATAGGTTTGCAAGATAATAAAGAACACGTAAATGAAAGATGGGGATGTTTAGATAAAGAAACAACTAAGTTAGTTTTAGTAGAGTGATTTTTGTCACAAGAAAGTTATTTGTCCCTAGGCAATCGATAACTAGATCGGTAATCATTATTGCAATTTTATATGAGGGAGAGGCAAAAGCTAACATACTTTCTCTACTTGGATCATATGCACTTATGATTGGAACTCTAGCAAACATCCGTAACTACTAAAGATCATTAAGGTAAAACCCAACCATAGCATTATAAGGTATGAAGTCCTCTTTACTCCCATACGCAAATAACCTACTTACTCGGGTTTAAGCTTCTGTCACTCTAGCAACCCACCATAAGCAAATCATGAGCATATTGCAAACCCTACAGTGGGGATCCCTCACGCTTGCGCGACACGGAGAGCACCATAGGACAGCACCAATAATAGAACATGCAACTCAAACCAATCATGATCATCAATCAACCCATAGGACAAAACGAATCTACTCGAACATCATAGGATAGCCATACATCATTGGGAAATAATATATAGCGTTGAGCACCATGTTTAAGTAGAGATTACAGCGGGGAAAAGGGGTGTTACACCGCTGCATAGACGGGGAGAGAGTTGGTTAAAGCGGCGGTGAAGTTGTTGGTGTATATCACCGTCACGATGATGGCCTCGGCGGCGTTCCGGCGCCATCAGAGAGGGGAAGAGAGCCTCCCTCCTCCTTCTTCTTCTTCTTCCTTGACCTTCCCCCTAGATGGGAGAACGATTTCCCCTCTGGTCCATGGCCTCTGTGGCAGCGGAGGGGCGAGAGCCCCTCTGAGATTGGATCTCTCTCTTGGTTTCTTTCTGTTTCTGCGTTCCCAGATTCCGTCCTTTCACTGTTTCTTAAATTCCCGGAGATCCGTAACTCCGATTGGGCTTAAATTTTAACACGATTTTTATCCAGATATTAGCTTTCTTGCGGTGAAAGAACGGCACCAACCGCCTTACAGGGTGGCCACAAGGGTCCAGGGCGCGCCCTACCCCCTGGGGTGCACCCCCTGCCTTGTGGCCCCCTCGGGCATCATTTTGCATTGATTCCAATTCCGAAAATTCACATATATTCCAAAAAAATATCCGAAGTTTTTTATCGCGTTTGGACTCCGTTTGATATGGATTTTCTGTGAAACAAAAAACATGCAAGAAACAGGAACTGGCACTCGGCACTGGATCAATATGTTAGTGCAAGAAAATCATATAAATTGTTGCAAAAAGTATATGAAAGTTGTAGAATATTGGCATGGAACAATCAAAAATTATAGATACGACGGAGACGTATCACCCACCGTATGCTTTCTTTGAAGAGAGAAGCCTCTAGTGAAAACTATGGCCCCTGGGTCTATCTTTTATAATATTATTTTCAGATCTACAAAATCAAAAACACAGAAATACCTTGCTGCAATTTATTTACTTTTATTTTATTTAGCACTTTTACTTATCTTTTATATCCATCACTATCAGATCCCATCCTTGTAAGTAACCGTGAAGGGATTGACAACCCCTTTATCGCGTTGGGTGCAAGTATTTGTTTGTTTGTGCAGGTGCAACTACTGGGGACTTGTGTGTTCCTCATACTGGATTGATACCTTGGTTCTCAACTAAGGGAAATACTTATCACTACTTTGCTGCATCACCCTTTCCTCTTCGAGGGAAAGAGCAACGCAAGCTCAAGAAGTAGTAGGAAGAATTTTTGGCGTCATTGCCGGGGAGGATCTACATCAAGCCTACCAAGTATCTATCATAAACTCTCATCTCTTGGATTTACATTATTTGCCATTTGCTTCTCATTTTCATCTCCCCACTTCTAAAACGTTTTCAGAAAAATACAAAATATTTTCCGTTTGCCTTTTCGTTTGCCCTTATGTCTTACTTGGTTTGTTTGCTATTTTTCTTGCCATAATTGTGTCTTTATTCCAAATCAGAAGAAAAAAGTTTATGGATCCTCATCCACTTGCTAATCTTTTTAAAATATCCAAGTAAGATGAACCAATTGCTAGTGAGTTGAGTGCACTAGATTATATATAATAAGTTTTGCTTGAAATTCACGAATCTGAAATTTGTGATGAAGTGTTAAAAGAAGAAATTTATAAAGTGATTCATGATAGCTCCTTGAATCAAAAGCATGATTGCAATGATGTTATTATAAATTCTATTAATGTCAATTGTTTTAATGATATGCAAAACCCCAAGCTTGGGGATGCTAATTTTTCTATGTCCACTACTTATTCTAGTGACCATGATTGTGGTGATGCATCTTATGATCTTGAAAATTTGTTTAAGCCTCATGATGAATATGATATTGATAATAATGTTTGCAATAATATTGAATGTGGGTTTTATGGAGTGTCAACTTTAAGTGATAATGATCCCAGTACTTTGGAGATTGATCAATCTTATGAAATTCTTGATAAAAGTGGGCTTGGAGAAGTCATGACTTTATTTTATGATAATCCCACTATTTTGGAAGAGTGTCAAGTTTGCATGCATGTGGGACAATTAGAGAATATGTTATGTGATAGCTATATTGTTTAATTTGAATACAATCCAACATGCAATTATTATGAGAGAGGAAAATATGGTTGTAGAAATCTTCATGTTACTAAATTACCTCTCTTCATGTTGAGATTGCTATCGTTTCTTTTTTCTTCCTTGCATATACTAGATATTGTTTGTCTTGATAATTTGTTTGGTTATGAAATGCCTATGCATAGGAAGTTTGTTAGACTTAAATGTGATTTTCACATGCTATATGATGCTCTCTTTGTGCTTCAATTCTTGTCTTCCATGTGAGCATCATTAAAATTATCAATGCCTAGCTAAAAGACTTTAAAGAATAGCGCTTGTTTGGAGACAACTCAATATTTTTCTTTTCTGTTTTTATGTGTATATAGCATTATACTTCTGTTATGATGGTGTTCTTGTGTTTAAATTAGCGTTTGTGCCAAGTAAGACCTTTGGGATGGTTTGGAAGATTGTTGACTTGATTCTGTGAAAAAACAGAAATTTTTTGTCCAGTAGCAGAATTTTGAGGGGTGTGGTAAAATCCCATCTCCAACCCGCGAAAACGCAGGTTTCCCCCTCGACCCGACGGTGCCCTGTATCCCAGAAAAGCAGTTGCCGGGAGGGACATTTCCGCGGCGGCCCACCATTGGTTCTACCCGTCCGACGCTGGCGATTCCGGCCATATCTGCGGACGGAATCACGCCGCAGGGGCGCCCCTCATCCCGTTCCACCTAGGTGCTTCATCGGTTCCCTAGATCCGCCGAGCCGAGCCTCCCCTAGTCGTCGTTGCCGCCCCGGGATCGACCGCTGCACAGCCACCGCCCCGAGCCGCCGGTGAGTACTTGTGCTTGTGCTTTGGGATGCGATACGCATAGTTGGTTCATGCGGTGTTCGTATTTGTGAATTTAGATGGAATTGGGCCCTCACGGGAGGTTTTTGCTCGAGGATTCGTCCGATTCGGACGACTCGGATGTTGAGACATTGCTTGAGAACCATGGGCAGCAGATGTTGGCGATGGCCCTCGCCGTGAAGGAGCACGAAGATGAGAAACGAAAGAGATGGCGAGGATCGACCGTCGGCCGTCTTTGCATTCCTCAAAATCGCCATCTCATGAACGAGATGTTGATGCAAGACTACTTCGCGGACAATCCAACATATCCCCGCACCTCTTCCGAAGAAGGTACCGAATGCGTCGACCCCTCTTTGTAAAAATAGTGCGAGCTTGCGAAGCCAATTGTTGGTATTTTACTCAAAGAAGAAATGCCACAGGCTTGAAGGGATTTAGTGCATATCAAAAAATCTCGGCAACTATGTGGGTAATTGTATACGGCATTCCGGCTCACTATGTCGATGAGTACCTTCGCATTGGTGAAGATACTACAATTGAGTCAATGCGTAGGTTTGCGGAAGTGATCATCCGTGTCTTTGGTCCTGAATATCTTCGGGCACCCAACGAGGGAGACACAAAATAGTTGATGGCATCAAGTGAGAGAAGTGGTTGGCCTGGCATGCTAGGAAGCCTTGATTGTATGCATTGGACTTGGAAAATCCGGCCGAAGGCATGGCAGAGAATGTATTGTGGCAAGTCTCGTGATGCAACAATTGTGCTAGAGGCCGTAGCATCCGAGGATTTATGGATTTGGCATTGCTTTTTTGGTATGCCGGTTACTCTCAATGATATCAATGTGTTGCAACGTTCTCATTTGTTTGCTAGGCTTGTGCTACTTCTTGAGCTTGCGTTGATTTTCCCTTGAAGAGGAAAGGGTGATGCAGCAAAGTAGAGATAAGTATTTCTCTGAGTTAAGAACCCATGTATCAATCCAGTAGGAGGCACAAGCAAGTCTCAAATCTATGCACCTGCACAAACTAACAAACACTTGCACTCAACGCGAAAAGGGGTTCTCGATCCCTTCACGGTCTCAAACAAGAGTGAGATCTAATAGAGATAGGTATAAAAGATAAATAAAAGAGCAAACTAAAGTAAATCAAGATAAATTGCAGCAAGGTTTTTTTTGGGTTTATAGATCTGAAAATATATGATCGAAAATAGACCCGGGGCCATAGGTTTCACTAGAGGCTTCTCTCTTGTAAGAAAACATAAGGTGGGTAAAAAATTTACTATCGAGCAATTGATAGAAAAGCGCAAAGTTATGACGATATCCAAGGCAATGATTATGAATATAGGCATCACGTCCGTGTCAACTAGACCAACTCCTGCCTGATCTACTACTATTACTCCACACATCGACCGCTATCCACCATGCATCTAGAGTACTAAGTTCATAAGAACAGAGTAATGCCTTAAGTAAGATGACTTGATGTAGAGGGATAAACTCAAGCAATATGATGAAATCCCCATCTTTTTACCCTTGATGGAAACAATATAATACGTGCCTCACTACGCCTACTATGTCACCGGGTGAGGACACCGCAAGATTGAATCCAAAACTAAGCACCTCTCCAATTGCAAGAAATACCAATCTAGTTGGCCAAACCAAACGGATAATTTGAAGAGAAATACAAAGATATTTAATCCTGAATAAAAGAGTTCAGAAAAGACTCAAATAATATTCATAGATAATCTAATCATAAATCCACAATTCGTCGGATCTCGACAAACACACCGAAAAAGAATATTACATCGCAAAGAGCTCCAAGAACATCAAGGAGAACATGGTATTGAAGATCATAGACAGAAAAGAAGTCATCTAGCTACTAGCGATGAACCCGTAGGTTCGTGGTAAACTACCCACGCTTCATCGGAAGGGCAATAGAATTGATGTAGATGCCCTTCGTGATCAAATCCCCCTCCGGCAGGATGCCGAAAAAGGCCCCAAGATGGGATCTCACGCGAACAGAGGCTTGCGGCGGCAGGAAAGTATTTTGGTGGACGCCTCTGGTGGTTTGGGAATATTTGGGAATTTATAGTGGAAGAATTAGGGTTGGAGGAATCCCGAGGGGCCCACAAGCCCTCTAGGCGCGCCCCCTGGGGCACGCCTAGTAAGCTTGTGGCCTCCTCGGAGATCTTCTAACCCCCTCTCCAAGCTCCATGGATGTCTTCTGGTCTAAGAAAAATCATGATAAAGTTTTGTTCTATTTGGACTCCGTTTGATATTCCTTTTCTGTAAAACTCAAAAACAAGGAAAGACCATAAACTTGCACTGGGCTCTAGGTTAATAGGTTAGTACCAAAAATAATATAAAATATCATATTAATGCATATAAAACATCCAAAATAGACAATATAATAGCATGGAACAATCAAAAATTATAGATACATTGCAGACGTATCACGCATCCCCAAGCTTAATTCATGCTCGTCCTCGAGTAGGTAAATGATAAAAAACAGAATTTTTCATGTGGAATGCTACCTAACATATTTATCCATGTAATTTTCTTTATTGTGGAATGAATATTCAAATCCATAAGATTTAAAACAAAAGTTTAATATTGACATAAAAACAATAATACTTCAAGCATAACTAACAAAGCAATCATGTCTTCTCAAAATAACATGGCCAAAGAAAGTTATCCCTACAAAATCATATAGTCTGGCTATGCTCCATCTTCATCACACAAAGTAATTTATCATGCACAACCCCGATGACAAGCCAAGCAATTGTTTCATACTTTTGGTGTTCTCAAACTTTTTCAACTTACACGCAATACATGAGCGTGAGCCATGGATATAGCACTATAGGTGGAATAGAATTTGGTGGTTGTGGAGAAGACAAAAAGAAGGAGAAAGTCTCACATCAACTAGGCGTACTAACGGGCTATGGAGATGCCCATCAATAGATATCAATGCGAGTGAGTAGGGATTGCCATGCAATGGATGCACTAGAGCTATAAGTGTATGAAAGCTCAAAAAGAAACTAAGTGGGTGTGCATCCAACTCGCTTGCTCACGAAGTCCTAGGGCAATTTGAGGAAGCCCATCATTGGAATATACAAGCCAAGTTCGTATAATGAAAAATTCCCACTAGTATATGAAAGTTATAACATAGGAGACTCTCTATCGTGAAGCACATAGAGTATTCCAATAAATTCATGATTCATGCGTGTCCCTCTCAAAAGGTGTGTACAACAAGGATGATTGTGGCATACTAAAAAGCAAAGACTCATATCATACAAGACACTCCAAGTAAAACACATATCATGTGGTGAATAAAAATATAGCCTGAAGTAAATTTAGCGATGGAAAGAAGACGAAAGAGGGGATGCCATCCGGGGCGTCCCCAAGCTTAGATGCTTGGTTACCCTTGAATATTTCCTTGGGGTACCTTGCGCATCCATAAGCTTAGGCTCTTGCCACTCCTTATTCCATAGTCCATCAAATCTTTACCCCAAACTTGAAAACTTCACAACACAAAACTCAACAGAAAACTCATGATATCCATTAGTATAATAAAATAAATCACCACTTTAGGGACTGTTGTGAACTCATTCTAAAGTTATATTTGTGTAATATCTACTGTATTCCAACTTCTCCATGGTTCATACCCCCCGGTACTACCCATAGATTCATCAAAATAAGCAAACAACACATAGAAAACATAATTTGTCAAAAATAGAACAATCTGTAGTAATATATAAACTTCGTACACTTATGTACCTCCAAAAATTCTGAAACATTATTACAACAGAGGCAATTCATATACCAATCTTGTGTAAAAAATTCAGAATTTTTCCACACTCCAGTGAATTTAAACAATTCTGTTACTGGACCCAAAAGTTTCTATTTTTCAGCAAAACCGAATCAATGATATACCAAAGTATCTCAAAGGTCTTGCTTGGCTCAAACACTAATTGAAACACCAAAACACAATTATTATAGAGGTAATAATGTGTATACTCATAAAAATAGAAAATAAAAATATTGGGTTGTCTCCCAACAAGCGATTTTCTTTAAAGCCTTTTAGCTAGGCGTTGATAATTTTAATGGTGCTCACACGAAAGATAGCAATTGAAACACAAAGAGACATAATAAAACTTGTGAAAAACAAGTTTAAGTCTAACATACTTCCTATGCATAGGCGTTTTATAGGGAAAAGATCTATCAAGACAAGAAAAATTAGCATATGCAACAAAGATGAAAGAAACAATAGCAATCTTAACATAACGAGAGGTAATTTAGTAACATGAAGATTTCTACAACCATATTTTCCTCTCTCATAATAATTACATGTGGGATCATATTGGAATTCAACAATATAGCTATCACATAAGATACTCTCTACATGATCTACATGCAGGCAAAGTTGACACTCTTCCAATATAGTGGGATTATTATTACCTAGAGTTGACACTCTTCCAAACGCACTTTCAATATTATCGCAAACATATTCATCATGAGGCTTAAATAAATTTTCAAGATCATAAGAAGAATCACCCCAATCATGATCATTGCAATAAGTATTGGACATATCAAAATTAGCATCCCCAAGCTTGGGGTTTTGCATATTATTAGCACAATTGACATTAATAGAATTTATAATAACACCATTGCAATCATGCTTTTCACTCAAGGAGTTATCGTGAATCACTTCATAAATTTCCTCTTTTAGCACTTCATCAGAAATTTCAAATTCATGAATTTCAATCAAAACTTCAAAAAGATAATCTAGTGCACTCAACTCATTATCAATTGATTCATCATAATTGGATCTTTTAAAAAGATTAGCAAGTGGATGAGGATCCATATGCTTGTTTCTGATTTCAATAAACAAACAATTATACCAAGCGGACAAGCAAACAAACCAAGTAAGACATAAAGGCAAACCGGAAAATAAGGCAAATAAAAAGGGCAAATATTTTTGTGTTTTTTTGAAAACGTTTTGGAAGTGGGAGAGAGGAAAACGAGAGGCAAATGGCAAACAATGTAAGTGCAAGAGATGAGAGTTTATGATGGGTACTTGGTAGGCTTGATGTAGACCTCCCAGACAATGGCACCAGAAATTCTTCCTGCTACTTCTTGAGCTTGGAATGATTTTTTCCTGGAAGAGGAAAGGGTGATGCAGCAAAGTAGAGATAAGTATTTCCCTCAGTTAAGAACTAAGGTATCAGTCGAGTAGGATGCACAAGCAAGTCTCCAATCGATGCACCTGCACAAACTAACAAACACTTGCACTCAACACGAAAAAGGGGTTCTCAATCCCTTCACGGTCTCAAACAAGAGTGAGATCTAATAGAGATAGGTATAAAAGATAAATAAAAGAGCAAACTAAAGTAAATCAAGATAAATTGCAGCAAGGTATTTTTGGTTTTTTTTTTGTTTATAGATCTGAAAATATATGATGGAAAATAGACCCGGGGGCCATAGGTTTCACTAGAGGCTTCTCTCTTGAAAGAAAACATACGGTGGGCAAACAAATTACTGTTGAGTCATTGATAGGAAAGCGCAAAGTTATGACGATATCCAAGGCAATGATTATGAATATAGGCATCACGTCTGTGTCAAGTAGACCGACTCCTGCCTGTATCTACTACTATTACCCCACACATCGACCGCTATCCAGCATGGATCTAGAGTATTAAGTTCATAAGGGTGGAGTACCGCCTAAAGTAAGATGACATGATGTAGAGGGATAAAATCAAGAAATATGATGAAATCCCCATCTTTTTACCCTTGATGGAAACAATATAATACGTGCCTCGCTACGCCTACTATGTCACCGGGTGAGGACACCGCAAGATTGAATCCAAAACTAAGCACCTCTCCAATAGCAAGAAATACCAATCTAGTTGGCCAAACCAAACGGATAATTTGAAGAGAAATACAAAGATATTTAATCATGAATAAAAGAGTTCAGAAAAGACTCAAATAATATTCATAGATAATCTGATCATAAATCCACTATTCATCATATCTCGACAAACACACCGCAAAAGAATATTACATCGGATAGAGCTCCAAGAACATCGAGGAGAACATGGTATTGAAGATCATAGAGAGAGAAGAAGTCATCTAGGTACTAGCGATGGACCCGTAGGTCTGTGGTAAACTACTCATAATTCATCGGAAGGGCAATAGAGTTGGTGTAGATGCCCTCCGTGATCGAATCCCCCTTCAGCAGGATGCTGGAAAAGGCCCCAAGATGGGATCTCATGGGAACAGAGGCTTGCGATGCCGGGCAAGTATTTTGGTGGACACCTCTCGTGGTTTGGGAATATTTGGGAATTTCTAGTGCAAGAATTAGGGTTGGAGGAGTCCGGAGGGGCCCACAAGCCCTCTAGGCGCCCCCCTTGGGGCGCGCCTAGCAGGCTTGTGGCCTCCTCGGAGATCTTCGGACCCCCTCTCCAAGCTCCGTGAATGTCTTCTGGTCCAAGAAAAATCATCGTAAAGTTTTATTCCGATTGGACTCCGTTTGATATTCCTTTTCTATCGAACTCAAAAACAAAGAAAAAACTAAAACTGGCACTCGGCCTAGGTTAATAGGTTAGTCCCAAAAATAATATAAAATAGCATATTAATGCATATAAAACATCCAAAACAGATAATATAATACCATGGAACAATAAAAATTTATTGATACGTTGGAGACGTATCAGCTTGCTAGTGGTGATGCTCATGCTTGCAACTACACTATTAATGGGCATGAGTACACAAAGGGGTACTATCTTGCAAATTGTATCTACCCTTCTTGGTGCACATTTGTCAAGAGCACCAAAGACCCCAAAACTAAGAAACAATGTGAATTTGCAAGGGTACGAGAGGCAGCCCGAAAAGATGTTGGAAGAGCATTCGGGGTTTTGCAATCTAGGTTTGCCATTGTTCCTGGTTCTGCTCGTTTCTGGGACAAGCGATCCTTGAAAAACATCATGATATGTTGTGTTATTCTTCATAATATATTTCTCGAAGTTGAGAGAGGCATGAACTTGGAGTTCTTCTTCGACGATGTGGGTAGCCGTATCAAACCAGCTAGAGACCATTACCACATTAGAGCATTTCTTCAGACCTACCGGGAGATTGAAAATGCAAACACCCACTTTCAGCTTCAGGAGGATCTCATTGAGCACCATTGGCAAAGGGCTGGGTAGTAACACATTCCATTTTTGCATTCATTTCATTAATTCACGCGTGATTTGTATTTGGGACAAGTTTTGTATTGAATCATTTAGTTTGCTTCGGTGATTTCAATAATTATTGTAATTTGGATGATTGTTGTATTGTAATATTGACATTTTATCTTATATTGAATTAATAATTCTGAATCTATGGCATATGTGTCAAATTCAGATAAAACCCCATCTGAATGGCGAACCGGCACCGGCGCCGGCCGTGCAGACCCCGCATAGTGGAACTATAAAACGGAATATCTATGAATATTACATTTTACAGTTCCGCTATGCAGGGTCTGCTCGGCCGGCGCCCGCGCTGGCCCGAAAAACCATTTTTCCGCGAACTGTAAACGAGTTTTGCGGGTCGGCGATATACGGAGTCTGCTAGAGATGCTCTAAGCTTGGGGATGCCCCGGATGGCATCCCCTCTTTTGTCTACAATCCATCGGTAAATTACTTGAGGCTATATTTTTATTCACAATGGTTGGGTGCATCACTCGATGCGGAGGCCGAGGCATGTCCCCTCTTTTCGAAAAAAATATATTTTTATTCACTACATGATATGTGTTTTGCTTGGAGCATCGTGTATTATATGAGTCTTCGCTTTATTTGATTTTTAGTTTGACACAATCATCCTTGCTGGACACACTTTTTGAGAGGGACACACATTGATCGTGAATTTATTAGAATACTCTTTGAGCTTCACTTATATCTTTCGAGCTAGGTAGTTGCTCTAGTGCTATCTTTAAGAGAATGACAGTGATTATATTTTAAAGAAATTGATGAACTCTCAGGCTTCACTTATACTATTTTGAGAGTCTTATAAATAGTATGGCAATTTGCTTGGGTTACGAATTTAGTCCTAATATGATGGGTATTCAAGAGGGATATAATAAAAACTTACACGAAGATCATTGAATATATGAGAAGTTTGATTCCTTGCATTTGTTTTGGGATATAAAGATGGTGATATTAGAGTTATGCGTGGGTAATTGTGGTTTAGTAAGAATATTGGTGTTAAAGTTTGTGATTCCTGAAGCATGCACGTATGGTATCTTGTTATGCTATGAAATTGGAGCATGATTTATTATTGATTGTCTTCCTTATGAGCGATGGTATTTTCTTACTAATCTATCCCCCTAGGGGCATCCTGAAAGGATCGAGGCGAGGTGTCTAGAGGGGGGTGATTAGACCCTCAACAAGTAAAAGTGGCAGTTTTTAAGTTCTTCGAGTTAAGGTGGAGTTTTAGCACAAGTTTAAGCATTCACAATACATTTCAAGCAAGCATGGCAAGAGTATGAGCAGCCCAAAGAGTAAAGCATCCTAATTGCAAGAAAGTAAAGGGATTGGATTGGAGTGTGCAAATGCAATGAAGACACGAAGATTTTTGGCGTGGTTCTGATAGGTGATGCTATCGTACGTCCACGTTGATGGAGACTTCAACCCACGAAGGGTAACGGTTGCGTGACTTCACGGAGGGCTCCACCCACGAAGGGTCCACAAAGAAGCAACCTTGTCTATCCCACCATGGCCATCACCCATGAAGGACTTGCCTCACTCGGGTAGATCTTCACGAACTAGGCGATCTCATTGCCCTTACAAACTCCTTGGTTCAACTCCACAATCTTGTCGGAGGCTCCCAAGTGACACCTAACCAGTCTAGGAGACACCACTCTCCCAAAGGTAATAGATGGTGTGATGATGATGAACTCCTTGCTCTTGTGCTTCAAATGATAGTCTCCCCAACACTCAACTATCTCTCACAGATTTGGCTATGGTGGAAAGATGATTTGATTGGAAAGCAACTTGGGGAAGGCTATAGATCAAGATTCTTGTGGTTGGATTGGAATGTCTTGGTCTCAACACATGAGTAGGTGGTTCTCTCTCAGAAAATGAGTAGTGGAAGTGTAGGCACGTTCTGATGGCTCTCTCTTGAATGGAGATGGGATGGAGGGGTATATATAGCCTCCACACAAAATCCAACTGTTACACACAATTGACCCAACTTGGGCAGACCGAATAGAAGAACTCGGTGAGACCGATTTAGTTCAAAACGTGAACATTAGGAATCTCGGTGGGACCGACATGATCAACTCGGTGGGACCGATGTGCTAGCGTTAGGGCAAAACCTCATCTCGATGAGACCGATTGCATGAACTCGGTGAGACCGATTTCAGCAATGAGCAAACAAAGAGTTGGTCAAGCAAACTTGGTGGGACCGATTGCACATTTTGGTGAGATCGAAATAATTACAATAGGTAACAGAGAGCTTGCAAGGCCATCTTGGTGAGACCGAGATCCCTATTAGTGAGACTGGATTGTTTAGGGTTTCCGGCAGTGGCTAGGTCAAATGAACTCGGTGGCGTCAGATAGATCAAATCGGTGGGGCCGAGTTTGACTTTAGGTTTTGGATATATGTGGAAATAAGAAAGTGCACTACTGCAGGATGCTGCTAACGCGGCACTACGATCAGAGGCCCTTCGACGAAACTGTGTGCGATTCAATAATCGCAAACGGTGGTGTAAAAAATGTCAAAAAAGGTGCAAAACGTTTGCGATGGAGGATACATCAAACACGGTTTAGATTTTAGTTGCGTGTGCGACGCAGGGCATACGGTTCAGTTCAATTAACTGTTTGCGATGAGGAGGAACAAAATAAACGGGTAGCCAGATGGAGGTGTGTGCGATATACAGCATACGGTTCACTCGGATGAACTGTTTGTGATTAGGCAACAAAAAAGAAACGGTCAGCCAGATCAAGGTGTGTGCGATATAAGGCATGCGGTTCACTCGGATGAACTATTTGCGTTGAGACAAGAGAACAGAAACGGTTCAATATATCAAGATTTGTGTGATACGCGGCAAACAGGTATGTAATCAGAAATGTGTGCGAAGACCGATAATAACACAGACGATCGCTTCTAATAAGACGTATGTGATATGCTCTGTCTACGCAACATCTACTCGCCATTGGGGGATGGGCGGTCATCCGGATATGCCATAAGGATGCGAAGATGCATCCTATATCAGCATGGACTAGCTGTTCCACCAGTAGCTCATGTAAGATAACTCTCAAGTTAAGTGTGCTCAGGCTGGAGCAGCCATCAGATGGGTGACTGGATGGGAAGTTGTGTTGATGTTAAATTAACTGATAGGATGGGTCATATCTGTCAAATAAATGACTGATATGACCCAGCCCATCAGTTAAATTAACCTCGAGGTCCTTGTTTTTTTAACACTTGTTAAATAAGGTCTACCGCATTACTTTTTGACAATGTGTGATACGTGGCATACAGTTGATCCAACCTTCCTGTTTGTGATGGAATAAGCCGTGTGTGTTGTGGGCAAACGCTTGCTAGTATTCAACCATTTGCAATTGATGAATTCATCATCGACAGGTTCCCTAGTGTGGTATGTGTTCATCTGATCATCATCTACTTCTTGTGCTAGCTCTATGTTCCTTCTATGCTACGGGTGTGTTTGGTTGCAGTCATGGGCCGGAATGTCACGGGTCCAACCCATTCTAAGGCCTCGTTCCCGCGTTCGGTTCTCAGGTGGAACGATCATCCCCTCGTTCCCATGAACCGAATATTCGTGCCAGATCCGGAATGGGGTGAGACCCCCAAATCGAGCGGACCATGCGGAACCGCTCTTCTCCTTGTGCTCGCGCAGCCCTATCTCTCTCGTACGGCTCCTCTCCCCGTCTCTCCTCTCCCGCGAGTTGCGTCGCCAGCCCTCCTTCTCCGGTCTGCACCGCTGGCCATCTTCCTTCGATCTACAACGCCAGCTCCTTCGTCTCATCCTCCTCCGAAGCACAGTCTCCCTCTCCTCTGAACCACGCGCGGCGGGCGAGCAGGTTCATGTCGATCTTGAAGCAAGGCAATAGCGGCACCACACGTCGGAAAGCGCCGCGCCGCCGTGCTCGACGGAGAAGCCGGCCGTGGTCGCGCGTGGGGACACCAAGGCCAAGCCGCTTATCCAGCCGGTCGCCACGCTCGGCTGTTATTTTTCTTCTCTTGTAGCTGCTGATTATCTTGTGGTTGAATTCGATTCTGGTATCTCACACCCCTGTTTGTTGCGTGGATGGATGGATTCTATTCGTTGATGCTCAAACAAAAATTGCTTGAGTCCAATTCGGTGATTCTCACACCCCTGTTCAGCGAGGCAGACGGCAGGTTTGTTGTCCCGATTCAGTTCTGCGAGGCAAACTTGAGTTGGAGGAACTACTTATCCAGAAAAGAAAAAGTTAAATGTACAATGACTTTGTTTTACGTGAAACTTTGGCACCGATTTAAAAAGTAAAAATGTTTATCTCCATGGATGATGGCCACATACAAATCCATTCCATTCCATCCATCAAACCAAACATCAATATGTAACCATTCCATTCCTTCAAATTATCCGCACCAAACACGAGAATGGAACGGACCCATTACACTGGAATGGAACCATGACATTCCATTACACTTCGTTCCCGAACCAAACACACCCTATGTTTCCATTAATTTTATGGTTTTTTATGAACACGCCACCATTTCCTGCCATTTCCTCACCTGTTTCCCGCCACCCAGCGATATTGCGCATAAACTAGGTGGCGCACGACGCACGGAGGCGACAAGCCCAGCCTGTAGCACATCCACCTTTTCCAAGCATGCCAACCCACCAAAGCGCCACCTCTGCCATCAACCTCGGGGACGAGGAAAACGGGTGTTGGTGTCAAAACCGGCGGATCTCGTGTAGGGGGTCCCGAACTGTGCGTCTAAGGCGGATGGTAACAGGAGGCGGGGGACACAATGTTTACCAAGGTTCGGGCCCTCTCGATGGAGGTAATACCCTACTTCCTGCTTGATTGATCTTGATGATATGAGTATTACAAGAGTTGATCTACCACGAGATCGTAGAGGCTAAACCCTAGAAGCTAGCCTATGTATGATTGTTGTTGTCCCATGGACTAAACCCTCCGGTTTATATAGACAACGGAGGGGGCTAGGGTTACACAGAGTCGGTTACAAGGGAGGAGATCCACATATCCGTATTGCCAAGCTTGCCTTCCACCCCAAGGAGAGTCCCATCCGGACACGGGACGAAGTCTTCAATCTTGTATCTTCATAGTCCAACAGTCTGGACAAAGGATATAGTCCGGCTGACCGACGACCCCCTAATACAGGACTCCCTCAGTAGCCCCTGAACCAGGCTTCAATGACGATGAGTCCGGCGCGCAGATTGTCTTCGGCATTGCAAGGCGGGTTCCTCCTCCGAATACTCCATAGAAGATTTTGAACACAAGGATAGTGTCCGGCTCTGCAAGACAAATTCCACATACCACCGTAGAGAGAATAATATTCCCACAAATCTAATTTGCTGACGCATTTTGCAGCATGACATCACACCACGGCCTGGTCATTATTCAAACCGTTTTTCACGACCAGCCACTGCACATATAGCGAGGCGGTTTCCTTGGCACGTCTTGTCGAAGCAGAGATCGTGTCCCCTTATCACGGGACTCTCATCAATACGGGTGTGGGTAACCCAACCGCGCCATCAATTATGGCGCTTGGGGAATAAGCGATTTTACCAGGTATGTGGGGAGGCGCGTCGCCTCTTCCGCCCTTATAAAGGGAAAATGATTCACTCTTTTCACCCACGCCTTCTTCCTCCTTGCTCATCCATTCTTGCACACTCGAGCTCCAGCGCCCAAGTTCGCGTTTTTCTCCTCAAACCACTCCAAGCATGTCCGGAGCGGGAGCCAAGTGGATGGTCTCCTCCCTCATGGAGGAGAACATCACAAAGCTACGAGGAGCCGGATATCTAGCCGCGGATATCGCACACTGGCTTCCAGATGCGGAGCAGATCATCCCTACGCCAGAGCCCCATGAGAGGGTGGTTTTCCTTACCCACTTCGTCCGCGGACTGGGATTTCCCCTCCACCCGTTTGTCCGCGGGCTCATGTTCTACTACGGGCTGGATTCTCACGATCTGGCTCCCAATTTCATCCTCAACATCTCGGTGTTTATCGTCATGTGCGAGGCCTTCCTCCGCATCAGGCCCCACTTCGGCCTATGGCTGAACACCTTCAATGTTAAACCGAAGGTGGTGGTCGGTCAGCAAGCTGAGTGCGGAGGCGCCATGGTGGGCAAAATGCCTAAGGTCACCTAGCTCGAAGGCTCCTATGTGGAGACCATAAAGGGGTGGCAATCGAGGTGGTTCTACATCACCGAGCCACGCGACACCAACTGGGTGGCGGCCCCTAAATTCCGATCCGGAATCCCCACACAGCTCACCTCCTGGAAAGAGAAGGGCCTATCCTGGGGTTCACCGATGGAGCTGACCGGACTCTAGAAATGCATCAGAAACATGATGAGCAAGAAAATCAAGCTTGTCAATGTGGTCCAGGTCATGCTCTTCCGCCGGATCCTCCCGTGTCAACGACGGGCATTCAATTTGTGGGAGTTTGACCCGGCCGAGCACCAGACATTGCGAGAGCTCTTCGACACGATGCACAAGGACGTCTGGAAGGTGTTGTTCAAGGGCACCGAGGTGCCTCCCCCCTACCGAGGACCGCGGACTCAGCGCAAAGCGTCCTGCCAATCCGGTGAGTTTTTCATATCTCATAGGATGTTTATTTTCCCCAGTTTAATCATGTGCGGGATCTAAGCCTCCATGCCATTTAACAGGACTGGGTAGAGACAGCGGAGCAGATCGATTTCCCAGCCCCCTGCCTAAAGATCCTGCAGATGCTCACCTAACGGAGATGCTGGTTCCGGCGCCTTACGAGGTGCCGGTGAAGAAGGCCAAGAAAAAGGCCACGGGGACCCAAAAGGGTCTCCAGCGCAAGGTTATATCGGACTCATCGTCCGAAAACTCCGAGGCGCACTCCTCCCACAAAGACGAGGAAGAGGAAGAGGAAAGTTCTCCCCCCCAGCCGGGGGGGACAAGAAAAGGAAGGCCGCCCCAACCAGGGAGGCCGAAGGGTCCAAGAAGGGATGGACCCTCCTCCCGGACTGCTCCACGACGGTCGCCTACAGCGACGACGAGTGGTTGCCCAGGGACAAGCCCCTGGCGAAGTCGTAAGTATCCGGATTCCATAGTAATTCATGGTATGTTTTATTGCGCTGCATTTCATCACACCGAACATGATTATGCAGTCCATCCCGAGTCCATATCGACGTATCTTCGTCGGATGGTTCTTTGGACCCGTCGGATATAAATAGCGATTCACTTCCGACCGCCTCCACCCCTCGACCTATGGACAACGTCGAGGTGTTGTCTCACAGGGCACCGAGGCGAGGGGAGGTAGTCCTGGAGGCGCCTCAAGGCGACGTTCCGGACCCTGGGCGCAAGGGGAGCAAGACTCCCATGGGCTCCGAATTCGGCCCCCAGCCGAACGCTGCGCCGGAACCTCCAGTGGTTCCGGACTCTGTCAGGCGACCCCCCGTTAAGAGGGGCAAGCCGCCTGTGCCTGTGGCCTCTGTCCATCCAGAGGCATCGGACAACTTGCTGGAAGCGCTTCGCGGCGCTTCCATTGACGAAGAACACCGCACTATCATGAGTGATGTGGTCAAGAAGGTTCAGTCCGCTAAGAGCGGACTAACTAAAGCCTGTGCCAGCCTCCTAACAGGCTTTGAGGTAAGTAACCAGATTATAAGAGAATGTTACCGCATAGACACTAGCCCCTGATGCTCTGTTTGGCGTTTGCGAAGAAAGGCTGAATAGAGGATCAAATAATAACCGCAGGAGTCTATGTGCATATGCAGGCTTCACTGCTAGCCACTGCTGCACGTACTGCGGAGGTCGCCGCACTGAAGCGGGACCTTGAGCGGTCCAAGGAAGAGCTCGGCCTTGCCAAAAGGCAGCTCGAAGAGAACAAAGGTAAGTTATACCCCGTCTGTATGTTGATAAGAAAAAAAACAAGGGTGGTTGCTTAGATAATAGGATCGTCATGAATTTTGCCACGGGCCACGACCGAAGTGGCGACCCTAAAGAAGGCGCTGTCCGAGGCCGAGGACAAGGCGGCCAAGGAGCGCATTGAGCGGGAAAAACAAGAGGCCCGGGTGGGCGAGGTGCAGCAAGAGCTCCAGGCTCTCGTCAAGAAACACGAGTCCTTGGAGCTTGACTCTAAGACGCGAGAGTCCGAGCTTGCGAAGGCCCTCGAAAGCGCACAACATGCCAAGGCCGAAGCCCAAAAGGCCCTCCAGGAAATTGAGGCGGTTAAGAAGATAGCGACGGGTAAGGCATTCAGTATGCAAAGCAAGCATGTGAGAGAAAATTTCCTTTTACTTACCCGAGTTCGGAGCTCTCCAGGAGCGTTCGCAGATCTACCCCGCAGTGTATCAGATGCCGCGGAATTCTACCGGGCCGAGGAGGGGAGCTCGACGGAGAAGTTGTTCTGGTCTCAGTATACTGGGACCGAACACCCTATGCCCTTGAGCGACCAGCTGAAGCAACTGGTCGAGCTCCACAAGGCGGCCGAACAGGCCATGAAGGGTCTTATAGTCCGGATGTGGCCTGGCGATCCCCTGCCTGATAGCTACTTCGGCCTGGTGAGGCGGCTTGTGAATGCCTGCCCGCGGCTTGACGTCATAAAGCGGTCTGTCTGCATCGAGGGCGCGCGCAGGGCTTTTGCCCGAGCAAAGGTGCACTGGGCGAAGCTGGACGCCGAGAAGCTGGTGAAGGAGGGGCCGCCGGAAGGCAAGGAGCATCGCCACCCCGAGATGTATTATAACAGTGTCCTGAAGGGTTCTCGCCTTGTGGCGGAGGAATGTACTAAGGATGTAATATTCGAATGAATGTACTCATGCGATCCTGTAATATGAAACGAGTTCATTTGTGCTATGCAACGCTTGTGAATTTAAAATATTACCTTCTGTGCGGCCGTTTATAAAATCTGAGAGTTGGCCAGTCGTCGGCTTCTGCCCCCATGTAACTAGTACTGAGGTGTTCGGGATAAACCTGAGCACTCTTTATCCCAATTTTGGGTCCTTCGAGGGAGGTGTTCAGCACAACGAACCAGGCAATCGGACTATAAGGCTTTATCACTCTCACTTAGCCATAGAAGTCTACAATTTTAAATTTTGGCGAAGCCCCTAGTATTCGGAAGGCCGAATTTGGGGCGCTATATACGCCTAAGTCGGGCAAGGCCGACTCCTCGCCCGAAGCGGAAAAAGTCTTTAAGGACTTGAGACCTCTCGAACAGCGACCAGCTCTCGCCTTATCATGACAGTCAGTTTTCGGCTTTCTCTACTGAGGTGCTCGTCCGGAAGAACCGGGACACAATCGCAGTAGTTCTCCCAGCGCTACCTTAGCCGATATTGCGGAACGTAAGGTACCAAAACATGGGAGCCGGGCAAACCCAACTATTGACCCAAGACATGATTCGGAGCTGATGCATATAATGCTATAAGTTCGGGGTGCCGCACTGTCGAAAGTGTTCGGACTTCTCACGCCGTATTATGGGGTATACTGAAGCCCCTGGCGTACTGGTCGTACCAGAATGTACGGGTGCAAGTTGTCGTAAATAAACAGACAAGGAAAAAAAAGAAGGGTAATGCAATAATAGACTAATGCTATGCATTGTTATTTAAATAATACGTCGAAGCGTACTGATACAAGTAGTGCAATAAGCAAAAAATAGGACTATTTGACATGTCCTATCCAAGGGTAAGCTGCGTATGGGTATTAAAAATGGGTACTTCGATTGTTATCAGAGACCACCTGGGGATTCCCTTGTACGTCTTAGCTTCTTGCCTCCTTGGTTGTTCCTTCCCATAATGTGTCCAGCAATCAGACTGTCGGAAAGGGCTTCCAGAGAGTAAGGTCCTGAAAGAGAGGAAATGATAAAGGTATACAGCCCCTGGGGCGGTTGAGCCGCATTGTGGGACGTGCCCTGGTCGTGCCCCCGCCTATGCCCATGGTATTTTTAGTGCGTAATTATGTACGCGCGGCACAGATTTCGTCGCTTGACTGGGACTAGGACGGGGGCCGAATTGCTAGGCAAGCTCTGAACGTGCCAGGCGATCCTGTTGCAGGTTACTCCGGACTCGCTTGAAGGTGTCCGGGGGCTTTATCGCCGAATTGGCGGTTTGCCTTAAAAGGCTGCTTTGTGCCTCAGCTGCGAGGGCCGCAGTGTGCTCCTCCGTGCGGAGCGAGCGTTCTGTGTTTCCATTGACTGTTATAACCCCACGAGGTCCTGGCATTTTGAGCTTGAGGTATGCATAATGCGGTACCGCATTGAATCTGGCAAATGCGGTTCGCCCGAGCAGTGCGTGATAGCCACTGCGGAACGGGACGATATCGAAGATTAACTCCTCGCTTCGGAAGTTGTCCGGAGATCCGAAGACCACTTCCAGTGTGATTGAGCCCGTGCAATGGGCCTCTACACCTGGGATGACACCTTTAAAGGTGGTTTTAGTGGGTTTGATCCTCGAGGGGTCTATACCCATTTTGCGCACTGTATCCTGATAGAGCAGGTTCAGGCTGCTGCCGCCGTCCATAAGGACTCGGGTGAGGTGAAATCCGTCGATGATGGGGTCAAGGACCAATGCGGCAGATCCGCCATGACGGATACTAGTGGGGTGGTCCCTGCGATCGAAGGTGATCGGACAAGAGGACCATGGGTTGAACTTTGGGGCGACTGGCTCCATCGCATAGACGTCCCTTAGTGCATGTTTCCGTTCCCTCTTGGGAATGTGGGTTGCGTATATCATGTTCACCGTTTTCACTTGTGGAGGGAACCTCTTCTGTCCTCCTGTGTTCGGCGGCCGGGGCTCCTCCTCGTCGTCGCTATGCAGCCCCTTGTCCCTGTTTTCGGCATTCAACTTGCCGGCCTGCTTGAACACCCAGCATTCTCTGTTGGTGTGATTGGCTGGCTTATCGGGGGTGCCGTGAATTTGACACGAGCGATCGAGTATGCGGTCCAAACTGGACGGGCCCGGATTGCTTCTTTTGAACGGCTTCTTCCGCTGACCGGATTTAGAGCCGCTGAATCCGGCATTGACTGCCGTGTCCTCGGCGTTGTCGCCGTTGTTGCGGCGCTTGTGTCTGTTACGACGCGGTCTGCCGTTAGTATCCTTTGTATCTGAAGTGCCATGACTTCTTGATGTGTTGTTGCTGCGAGCCAGCCAGCTGTCTTCGCCCGCGCAAAAGCGGGTCATGAGCGTCGTGAGGGCTGCCATAGACTTCGGCTTCTCCTGGCCGAGGTGCCGGGCGAGCCACTCGTCACGGATGTTATGCTTAAATGCCGCTAAGGCCTCTGCATCCGGACAGTCGACAATTTGGTTTTTCTTAGTTAGGAACCGGGTCCAGAATTGCCTGGCCGATTCCCCTGGCTGCTGAGTTATATGGCTCAAGTCATCAGCATCCGGTGGTCGCACATAAGTGCCCTGGAAGTTGTCAAGGAATGCATCTTCCAAATCCTCCCAACTGCCAACGGAGTCTGCTGGCAAGCTATTCAGCCAATGCCGAGCTGGTCCTTTGAGTTTTAGTGGGAGGTACTTGATGGCATGTAGATCATCACCGCGAGCCATGTGGATGTGGAGGAGGAAATCCTCGATCCGTACCGCGGGATCTGTTGTACCATCATATGATTCAATATTTACGGGTTTAAAACCCTCTGGGAATTTGTGATCCATTACTTCATCAGTGAAGCATAGGGGGCGTGCGGCGCCTCTGTGCTGGGCTATATCACAACGTAGTTCATATGAGTCTTGTCTGCTGTATTCGGCCCGGCTGTATTTGCTTTTAGTGTATCCGGCGTGACGGTCATCGTCCCGCGTTGGTGCATGCCCCCGTGATCCGTAGATCGATCTTGCATGTTTTGACTTGTTTTCCAATATGTCTCGCAGGTCCCGCGTGTTGCCCCGGGCCTTGGTATTTTTGTTTGATTGGCGGCAGGGTGCGGGCTAGACTTCGGGCTGAAATGCCTCTCTGTCTCGGCCACGAGGTGGCCGATCAGCCGCATCATACGCTGGTGATGTAGGTTTCAATGCTTCCTCCTCGAGGTGAGGTAGCAACCTGCGCTTTGGATAACTCTTGGTTGGGCGCTCGAGTTCGTATTCCTCGGCTGCCAAGACTTCGGTCCATCTATCTGCTAGCAGATCCTGATCAGCTCGAAGCTTTTGTTGCTTTTTCTTCAGGCTGTTTGCCGTGGCTATAAGCCGGCGCTTGAAGCGTTCCTGCTCGACGGGATCCTCAGGCACGACAAATTCTTCGTCGCCGAGGCTCACTTCGTCTTCGGAGAGAGGCATGTAATTGTCATCCTCTGATTCTCCGTTTGCTGCCTGTTCCGGAGGGCTAGCTTGTTCATCCTCCCGCTCGAGGTCTGGCTGGAGGGGATTATCGTCGTCTTCGGCACTATCCGGAGCGTTATTGTCTCTTGTGCCGGTATCGCTGCTTTTGCTATGGCGAGACTTAGAGCGGCGCCGCTGACGTCGGTGCTTGGGTTGCTTCTTGGAGGGATTATCCTCCGTTGTCTTGTCGCCATCCCCTTCTTTGGGGGTGTCCACCATGTATATGTCATACGATGAGGTGGCCGTCCAGCGCCCTATGGGCGGTGGTTCTTGTTCGTCTCCTGCATCGTCGTCCATACCGTCGATGTCTTCGGAGCCGAAGTCGAGCATGTCGGTTAAATCGTCGACAGTGGCTACTAAGTGGGTGGTGGGTGGGGCACGAATTTCTTCGTCGTCCGCATCCCATTCTAGCCGGACATAGTTCGGCCAAGGGTCTCCCGACAGGGAGAGAGACTTCAACGAGTTTAGTACATCGCCAAAAGGCGAGTGCTGAAAGATATCCGCGGAGATAAACTCCATGATCGGTGCCCAATCGGATTTGATGGGCACGGACACAAGCGGCTCGGAGTCCGTGGCCGGGGACGAATCCAACGGTTCGGCAACACGGGTCTCGTAGGAGGTGAAGTCAGTATTCGGCGCTATCGCCACTGAGTGTGCGGCCTCCATGGCGGGGTCCATCCACCCGTCCAGAGATGGCGCAATTCGTTCTGGATTGAGGGCCGGAGTAGTTGCAGGTGTGATCTCCCAAACATAGTACGACGACAGAGCTAAATCATGCTCGTCGTGATTGTGCGGCGCACCTGACATGGGCTCGAATCCGTCGAAGATCAAGTTTTCGCCGATGTCGGCAGTATAGTTCATGTTTCCAAACCTGACCTGATGGCCAGGGGCGTAGCTATCGATCCACTCCAGGTGGCCAAGCGAGTTAGCCCGGAGTACGAAGGCGCCGAATACGAAGATCTGTCCGGGGAGGAAAACCTCACCCTGGATCGCATCATTGCCATCAAGTTGTACGATGATCGAAGGAGCCATCAAGCCTTACAGTGACGGCACAGTGGAACTCTCAATGAAAGCACCAAGGTCGGTGTCAAAACCGGCAGATCTCAGGTAGGGGGTCCCGAACTGTGCGTCTAAGGCGGATGGTAACAGGAGGCAGGGGACACAATGTTTACCCAGGTTCGGGCCCTCTCGATGAAGGTAATACCCTACTTCCTTCTTGATTGTTCTTGATGATATGAGTATTACAAGAGTTGATCTACCACGAGATCGTAGAGGCTAAACCCTAGAAGCTAGCCTATGGTATGATTGTTGTTGTCCTACGGACTAAACCCTCCGGTTTGTATAGACACCGGAGTGGGCTAGGGTTACACAGAGTCGGTTACAAGGGAGGAGATCCACATATCCGTATTGCCAAGCTTGCCTTCCACGCCAAGGAGAGTCCCATCCGGACACGGGACGAAGTCTTCAATCTTGTATCTTCATAGTCCAACAGTCCGGACAAAGGATATAGTCCGGCTGTCCGAGGACCCCCTAATCCAGGACTGCCTCAACGGGCAGGCGCAATGACCCGTCGAGGCCGAGGTGCTCCCCGGCAACACGGTGGACGACCCCGTGATGTGCGTCATCGCCAGGGTTGAGCAGACCTTTGGCGCATGGCACTTGAGCGCCGCGAATCAAGATAGGCATGTCAGCGCCAATAGGCTGCAGCTCGCCGCACAACATGATCGATGGCGCACCACAGAGCAAGCTAGGCGCGTCCGCGCCGATAGGCTGCGGCTGGCCGCACGGCGAGACTGTTGGAGCACCGCAGAGCAAGAGGCACGGCGCGCTGCACGGCAAGAGCGGATCCATCGGCGCTTGCCTGCTATCGACACGGCGTCGCAGCTGGGTACACGTCCCGTCAGTACCCCCATTACTCGCCAGGAGTGGGCAGAGGCCCTCTGCGCCGTACTTACACCAGAGGACGGCCGCACCGTACTTGCACCGGACGCCCACCGTGCCGTTCGCATGGGTCGCGCCGTTCGCCTTGTCCGCGGCCCGCTCGATGCCAACGCGCTGGTCTGTAAGCTCGACCGCCTCCTTGTCCCAGGTGTCCACCTGGGCGCAGTAGAGCAACATGGTTGTCGCATCCTCGAGCTGGTGATCTCCGATGAAATAGCCAACCTGGAGCTCGAGATCACGCTCCAGATGTACCACGAGCATGTCGACCACTTGGACAAACGCCTGAACGAGTTCAGGCAGAGCCAAGAGCTACCGTAGGCAAGGGCTGCTGGTCATGGTCTCATGGACGCGTTTTATTTTGTTGAGTCGTTTCAACGTGGATAGCTATGTATTCACAGCAATCATAGTATTGCTCTGTTTATTCCTCTGTTTCAATGTGTGTACTCTGTTTTTCATTCTTATATGTTCTGTTTCAATGTGTGTATATACACTTTCCATTCTGTATATGTGGATGATACAGATAGATTCAAATTAGTATACAAAAACAGATAGAAAATGGAATTCATAATATATATATATATAAATTGTTCATTAGTTCATCATAGAATATATATATATATAATATCAGCACATATACGTGATGATACTTAACTAGTAGGTACAATGCATAAAATTGAAAACGAACAATACTAAAACTAATAATCCCTCCTGGGGCCAGTATTCCGGCAGCCCCTCGCCAGCAGCTCCCTGGTGCGCGACGTCTTCCCAGTGCGTAGGCATTACTCCGCCTCCTCCGCCTCGCAGCGCTTGACGTACCGATCTGCCTCTTGCTGGCGGACGAGCGCGAACGATCTTGCCATTTCCTTGGGCGCCCACCAGAGCTCCTCGTCGGTGGCACGCTGGAGCTTATCGGCCCACCTCCAGGCAGCGACGAGGCGCCCGGTGCCTTTGACCTTCCTCGCGAAGTACCCGTCTTCGTACACCTCCTTCGCACGACGACGCGCCCGCCCCCAAAGCTCCGCCGCCTCCTTTTTCAAGGCGACGTCACGGGTTTCACATGCCGCCTGGTACCTGGCTTCCTCCTCCGCGATCTCCTTCTTCAACGCCACTTGCCTGGCTTTCTCAGCCGGCGGCAGCGACTTCCACAGACAAAGATTGTACTGGCCCCAAAACCAATCCAAAGTTGGGGGGTCCGGCGCAACCTCGTCTAGCGGTGCGTAGGGGTCCTCGTCGCTGCTATTCGAGTGAGCGTCCTTAGGGGGGCAGCGAATCCTCGTTGCTGCGTGGGCTGACCGGCAGCGCCATGGCAGAGATTTGAGAAAGAGAGAGAGAGAGAGAGAGAGAGGAGCAAGGGGAGGATGTAGATGAGAATGCAGGCGGGACAACGTGAGCAAGGTAGTATTTATTGGCGGCCGGAATCTAGATCGACGGGAACAGTACACACGCCGGTCGCCAGAAATTACGAGTACCGTAGTTTGAATTACACACGATTCCCGCAGCAAAATCCGTGTGTGAACATAATAGCTGACTATTTCCAATACAGAACCGTGCTTGATTAGTGATCCCCGCCACTCACCGACCAAACCTCGAGCCGCGAGATAGAGTGTCAATCGTGTGGGGGCCGGTTGTCTTGCCAGATATTTACATTTTCTTTTTTGAACATCAGATATTTACATCGTCTGATGATTTTTTAACTCGCACAAAAATATGATTTTTCAAACCGTTATGGTTAGCCGTTGCATGTAGATGTAGTTCAAATTTTAATTACGGTCATTAAATGGCTAGAAAATCACTTAAATGTCTTTAAAAGGTCAAATGACCCCTGAAATTTTCCAATTTTTCACATGACAGTTGTATTAGTGCATGTTAGATGTAGAAAAAAAATTGAAGGCCGTAAAAGGAAGCTATCTCCCGTTCGTCATCAAACATGCATTGTTCCCTCTCGGAACCACGAACCATCTGGTGAGTTGCTTCGGTTTGTGAGGGGGGGGGTGTCCAAACTTTCGTCAAACAGGCCAATTTTTTTAACACATCATCTTGGTGGCATGACATTACATCAAGCAAGGTTTCATGTTTTTCTGATCATTTTTAATTTTTATTGGAATTAAAATGCCATGGCACACCATGCATGTGCCCATGCAGTGAGACCAATATGTTTGAAAATTCCTTCTATTTTACTGCACATGGAATTAACTCGCACACAAGTACACAAATATGATTTTTCAAACCGTTATGGTTAGCCATTGCATGTAGATGTAGTTCAAATTTGAATTACGGTCATTGAATGGCTAGAAAAACCCTTAAATGTCTTTCAAAGGTCAAATGACCGCTAGAATTTTCCAAATTTTCACCGTATAGTTGTAGTGGTGCACGTTAAACGTACAAAAAATTTGAAGGCCGTAAGAGGAAGCTATGTCCTGTTCATCATCAAACATGCATTGTTCCCTCTCGGAACCACGAACCTTCTAGTGAGTTGCTCCGGTTTGTGAGGGGGGTGTGTCCAAACTTTTGTCAAACAGGCCAATTTTTTTACCACATCATCTTGGTGGCATGACAATACATCAAACAAGGTTTCATGTTTTTTTGGTCATTTTTTAATTTTTTTGAATTAAAATGCCATGGCACTCCATGCTTGTGCCCATGCCGTGAGACCAATATGTTTGAAAATTCCTTCTATTTTACTGCACATGGAATTAACTCGCACACAAGTACACAAATATGATTTTTCAAACCGTTATGGTTAGCCGTTGCTTGTAGATGTAGTTCAAATTTGAATTACGATCATTAAATGGGTAGAAAATCCCTTAAATGTCTTTCAAAGGTCAAATGACCGCTAGAATTTTCCAAATTTTCACAGTACAGTTGTAGTGGTGCACGTTAAACGTAGAAAAAATTTGAAGGCCGTAAGAGGAAGCTATGTCCTGTTCGTCATCAAATATGGATTGTTCCCTCTCGGAACCATGAGCCTTCTAGTTACTTGCTCCGGTTTGTGAGGGGTGTGTGTCCAAACTTTCGTGACACAAGCCAAATTTTTTACCACATCATCTTGGTGGCATGCCATTACATCAACCAAGGTTTCATGTGTTTCTGATTTTTTTTAATTTTTTGGAATTAAAATGCCATGGCACTCCATGCATACATATGCATGTGTCCATGTCGTGAGACAAATATGTTTAAAATTCCTTCTAATTTACTGCACATGGAATTAACACACACACATGTACACAAATATGATTTTTCAAACCGTTATGGTTAGCCATTGCATGTAGATGTAGTTCAAATTTGAATTACGGTCATTAAATGGCTAGAAAATCACTTAGATGTCTTCAAAAGGTCAAATGACCCCCGAAATTTTTCCAAATTTTCACATGACAGTTGTATTAGTGCATGTTACACGTAGGAAAAAATTGAAGGCTATAAGAGGAAGCTATCTCCCGTTCGTCATCAAACATGCATTGTTCCCTCTCGGAACCACGAGCCTTCTAGTGAGTTGCTTGGTTTGTGAGGGGTGTGTGTCCAAAGTTTCGTCACACATGCCAAACTTTTTACCACATCATCTCGGCGGCATGACATTAGATCAACCAAGGTTTCATGTGTTTCTGACATTTTTTTAATTTGAATTTAAATGTCATGGCACTCCATGCTTAATTGTGTCTTAGCCGTTGGAATCAAATCGCACACAAGTACACAAAATATAACTTCTCAGACAGTTATGGTTAGCTGTTGCATGTACATGTAGTTCAAATTTCAATTACGGTCATTAAATGGCTAGAAAATCACTTAAATGTCTTAAAAGTTCAAATGACCCCTGAAATTTTCCAAAATTTGACATAACAGTTGTATTAGTACTACAAAATTTCTCGTTCATTTAAACCACCATCCGTTGCCAGTTTACTCCAAATTCGTCTTTCACAGCTAATAAAAAATATCTACAACATCACACACACAGTTGTTTTCTAGGAACCGTTTGCGATGAAAATATCTGGGTCTATTTAAGTCTCCCTCCTTAAGCTTCGCCGGCTCATCTGCTCCAGTGCCGGCAACCCCCGAATCCACAAATCCCGATCCCCATTCCCGCACCCCCTTCTTGCAAAGATGACACCGTGGAAACGCTTTGTGAAGGCCCGAACGATGGTCGCGTCCCCCCCAGCGCCACCGCATGTGACGATAGCGCGGCCGCCTACGCCGAGAGTGCCGCCGCATCGGCATTGAGCGTGGCCGCTTCCGCCGAGAGGGCGTCTGTGGCAGCCGACAGGGCAGCTGCAGCAGCCGAGACGGATGCAGCTGCTACTGCGACGGCGGCTGCAAACACCGAGATCGCTCGAGCTGCTGTCCGTGCGCCCGATGTCGCCCTGGACCGGGTCGAGGCTATCCATGCCAAGATCGAGGATGCACAGACCAAGATATTCCAGGCCACCTCGGACTCCAGTATGCAACCCATGTCCGAAAAGGCGGCGGTGGCCATGGAGCACCTGCTTCCTCATGAGGTCACCGAGCGGGAGCTGGAGATGCGGAGGCGACGGAGATCGAGGAGCGCCGGGAGGAGGAGTTGCGCGTGGCCGAGGTCGAGGTAGAGAAGAGTCTGTCCGTCGAGGAATCGGCGGTGGAGTACCAACGTGAGCTCTGGCGCAGCCACTACGACGAGTACTACAACCTTGAGGGCGGCGCCGAGGACAAGGACGAGGACGCGGTCGACTTCAGCAGGGGGGATGCGGAGTCCACCAACGGCGGCATGTCGCCAAGACAAGTCATCGACGTCTCATCTCACACCGACGATGCATAGGCCGACGCAGCGGCGGATTTGTTAAAATTATGCGTACTCAGGCTTTGTTTTTAATGCTGGTCTTTTGTTAGAGCAATGTTTAGGCCAACTGGCTCTATTTAATTACTAAAATTGCTCGATTCAGTAAGTGTGGTTTGTCTGCTGTACGCTCTTTTGTGTGTCCAAATTAGCAAGCAATGTTAAATTATGCAATGACGTAACCGGGGAAATTTCCACCAAAATTTGAATTACCAAACTCATCCCATGCGCGTAAAGCAGAAGAATCGTTTGCGATGCACACAATCATTCAAAGTGAATGGTCCGGCGGCACCGCGCGCAAAGTTTCCCTCCACATTTCCAAAATTTTGGCCTACTGCCAAAATATCTACCCCCGCTCCCCCCCCCTTCCCCACCCCCTTTTCTCCCCAACCACAAGTCACATTTCCCCTGTTTCCTCCTTCCTTCCTTCCTTCCTTCCTTCCTTCCTTCCTAAGCTATAGCCGCTTCCTCGCTCTAGCCGTCTCGCATCCTACCGCCGGGATCGCCATGGTCTTCTTCAAAGACCTTCCTAGTGGTTCCTCCTCCGGCGACGACTCCTTCACCACCCGGGTATGCCTCTCTTCTCTCTCTCGGGCTATGACTTGGAATGAAGGATTTTTACTCGGCGGTCGATTTGAGTCACTTCTTCCTCTTGTAGCTCCCTAGGACCATCAGTGGCAACGAATGGAGCGGGGTGGCTGAAGATGTATCTGCTCGTTGTCACCATCAATCTCCATGCGTGAAGCTAGTTGCGTTTGAATCTGTGGACAGTGGGAGGAAGTTTCTGGCATGTGAAGAGAAGGTTAGACCCTCTTTCGTTGCTACAAATCATTTGTTAGATGTGATTCAGACACTGTCACGGTCCCAACCCATTCATACCACACCCTCAACCAAACGCATCCTAAGACAGTGTCACAGTTTGTACCTAGTATATAAAATTGTTGCCATCTCATCAGCGGTGCCATTAGAAAATTATTTGGCACCACTTCAGCAGTTTGTGCCGCCAACTTTGGTCCACACATCCAAGCAGCCAAGCAGTAAAATACTAAATCTTTATTGCACGAAAGAACTGGGCATCAGAGCGACTAGGTGCTCCGGAGTCCAGGTCCCTGATTTTTTCCGCTGCATCGGCTCGCCCGTGCAGGGCACCGGTGTGAGATGTAGCAACAATTGTCTTTACACCAGTTTTGGCATACATAGTGGACGGCCTAAGTGCTATTAGTTCTATGTTACTAAATTTGTGCATGTACACACCTGTTAGTATCAATTTGCTGTCATCCAAACACTATGGCCATGCTGTTGCAGTTATATTTACCTTCCCCATAAAATGTTCAATTTGTTATTTATTGTACATGAGTAAGAACTTGTAGCGTTGTTGCAGTTAATTATAGCTTCTGATGTTCCAGAATTTCGTTGTTGTCTCAGTAGCAATTAATTCATTTGCACATTGATCTTTTTGAGAAGATATGTCATAATTAACATGTTTCTTCAGTTTTTCAAAATAAGCATTGGTGATTTTCTATGTTGCTATAAACCCATTTCCCCTACAATTGTTACTGATCTAGTTTTAAATATTATACGATAAACAGAAGTGTTCTTATTTGGAGTGGGTTGATCAAGAGTGGCCACAGTCTTTGAAGATGTGCCTAGCGAAGCTCTAGAGCATGTATGAGGAAGAGAACAGAGAAAATGTTGTCAACGCTAAAGAATATTTGAAGATGCGGGATAAAAAGAGGAAGGTGGAGAATGAGCTCAGATTTTTTAAATCATACTTTGCTAAGATGGTGTTGGCGAAGCAGGAGGCACTTTCCTAGTTGGCCAGTGCAAAACAAGTTCTTACTGAACTGAAAGCAGAGGTGGATAAGATGAGCCTGGATGATCTCGACTAGGGAAATGAATAAATTGTTCTTATGAAGTTGAACTAGCTATATGTTGTATTATGTTGTTTTCATGTAGCTATCATACTATGATGTTATAATATATTTATGTGCCTGATATGAAATTGGCAAACAGCTGTTCGATATGAAATGTGAATTTGTGTAATACTGGAATTATTAATTGTAAACTAATAAACATGCTAAATGTGTCATGGAACTTTGCAAACGGTTCTAGCAGTAAAAGCACTTGTGATGGATAGCCCAGTGCCACACAGTTTTCTTCATCAAATCATGTGTGATGTAGTTGATAAAAGCAAACAGTTAACCAAGGCAGAGCATGTGTGATAGTTACACCTTTCACACACGAGCCTACACATAAAACTGTGTGGGATGTACATACGAACGGAAACGTTTTCCCTGGATTGACTGTGTGGGATGTACATAAGAACGGAAACGTTTTCCCTGGATGGACTGTGTGGGATGTACATAAGAACGGAAACGTATTCCTTGGAGTGACTGTGTGTGATATACATACCTACGGAAATGCTTTTTGGGGATTCACCATGTGGGATGTACATACCTACGGAAATGATTGGGTTTCGATGCCTCGCCCGATCGCACACGAGCTCATTTGGTGTCCCAGGAGGGCCTATCCCCGACGATTTCTGGGTCGTGTGGGAAGGACCCCCCCTATCGCCCACACTCACTTGGTGACGGTTCCAAATGCCGTCGCGGAAAGGGGTTAAAGACCGTTTGTATAGAACCGATGCGTACCTGTGGTGGCTGAAGATTTTTGGAGCAATATCACTAAGCACTTTGAGCAAGTAGACCATTAAGCAACACCTCATCCCCTTTTAATAGTATTGGCTTTCCTATGGACTCAATGTGATCTTGGATCACTAAAATGAAAAAGAAGAGTCTTGAGCTTTTGCCAATTTTTGTCCTTAGCATTTTGAAGGGGTTCCGCATCCTCTTGTCCTTACCACGCCATTGTTGAACTCATCTGAAATATACTAGATAAAGGTATTAGTCCAACAAGAGATATGTTGACATTAATTACCAAAATCACCCAAGGAGTACTTGTGCTTTCACATGCGTAGTAGTACTTTGCTTCGAGGGTTACTAAATTCATGCAATAAGTATACGAGTTCTTTATGACGAATGTGAGTCCATGCATTATACGCACTCTTACCTTTCCTCATTTTGCTAGCCTCTTCGGTACCATGCCCCTTCTCACCTTGAGTTGTGGTGCAAACTTCACCGGTGCATCCAAACCCCGTGATATGATATGCTCTATCACACATAAGCCTCCTTATATCTTCCCCAAAACAGCCACCATACCTACCTATTATGGCTTTTCCATAGCCATTCCGAGATATGTTGCGATGCAACTTCCACCGTTCCGTTTTATTATGACAAATATCATCATTGTCATATTTCTTTGCATGATCATATAGTTGACATAGTATTTTTGGCTCCGCCACCGTTTATATTTTTATACATGTCACGCTAGATCATTGCACATCCCGGTACACAGCCGGAGGCATTCATATAGAGTCATATTTTTGTTCTAGTATCGAGTTGTAATTGTCTTTTGAGTTGTAAGTAAATAGAAGTGTGATGATCATATTCATTATTAGAGCATTGTCCCATCTGAGGAATAAAAAAGAGGCCAAATGAGCCAAAAAAGAGAGGCCAATTGAGCCCAAGAAATAAAGGCCAAAGTGCCCAACAAAAAAATGAGAGAAAAAGAGAGAAGGGACAATGTGACTATCCTTTTCCACACTGGTTCTTCAAAGTAGCACCATGTTCTTCATGGTAGAGAGTCTCCTATTTTGTCACTTTTATATATTGCTACTGGGAATTTTTCATTATAGAACTTGGCTTGTATATTCCAATGATGGGCTTCCTGAAATGCCCGAGGTCTTCATGAGCAAGCAAGTTGGATGCACACCCACTTAGTTTTCTTTTGAGCTTTCATACACTGATAGATCTAGTGCATCCGTTGCATGGCAATCCCTGCTCCTTATTGATATCAATTTATGGGCATCTCCATAGTCGGTTGATTAGCCTCGTCAATGTGAGAGTTTCTTCTTTTTTGTCTTCTCCACACAACTTGCAACATCATATTCTATTCCACCTATAGTGCTATATCCATGGGTTGCGCTCATGTATTGCGTGAGAGTTGAAAAAGCTGAAGCGCGTTAAAAAGTATGAACCAATTGCTTGGCTTGTCGTCGGGGTTGTGCATGATAAATACTTTGTGTTAAGAAGATGGTGCATGACAAGATTATATGATTTGTAGGGATAACTTTCTTCAGCCATGATATTTTTAAAAGACGTGATTGCTTTTTAGTGTGCTTGAAGTATTATTGTTTTTATGTCAATATTAAACTTTTGTTTTGAATCTTATGGATCTGAATATTCATGCCACCTAAAGAAATATTACATGATAAACATGTTAGGTAGCATCCCACATCAAAAATTATGTTTTTATCATTTACCTACTCAAGGACGAGCAGGAACTAAGCTTGGGGATGCTTGATACGTCTCCAACTTATCTATAATTTTTTATTGTTCCATGCTGTTATATTATCAATCTTGGACGTTTTATATGCATTATTGTGCTAGTTTATATCATTTATTGGGACTAACCTAGTGCCTAGTGCCAGTTGCTATTTGTTCCTTGTTTTTTTTCTTTATAGAAAATCAATACCAAACGGAGTCCAAATGGAACAAAACTTTTTGAGGATTTTTCTTGGACCACAAGACACCCTTGGAGCTCTAGGAGGAGGCTAGATGAGCCACGAGGTGGCCACAAGCTCAGGGGGCGTGCCCCCAAGCTTGTGCGACCCTGGGGGCACTTCCAACCCGAATTCTTCTTCTCTAAATACCAAAATTCTTCGTAGACCAGAGGGCACACCAAAAATACTTTTCCGCCACTGTAAGTTTCTGTCTTCGTGAGATCCCATCTGGGAACCTTTTCTGGTACTCTGTCGGAGGGGGATTCGATCATAGAGGGCTTCTACATCAACCTTTCTACCCTTCTGATGATGTGTGAGTAGTTTACCACGGACCTACGGGTCCATAGCTAGTAACGCGATGGCTTCTTCTCTCTCTTTGATCTTCAATACAATGTTCTCCTCGATGTTCTTGGAGATCTATTCGATGTAATCTCCTTTTGCGGTGTGTTTGTTGAGATCCGATGAATCGTGGGTTTATGATCAGATTATTTATGAATATTATTTGAGTCTTCTCTGAACTCTTTTATGCATGATTTATATAGCTTTGTATTTCTCTCTGATCTATTGATTTGGTTTGGCCAACTAGATTGATTTTTCTTGCAATGGGAGAGGTGCTTTGTAATGGGTTCAATCTTGCGGTGCTCAATCCTAGTGTCAGAAGGGGACGTAACACGTATTTGTATTGTTGCCATTAAGGATAAAAATATGGGGTTTGTTCATATTCATTGGATCTGTCCCTCTACATCATGTCATTTTGCTTAAGGCGTTACTCCGTTCTTGTTAACTTAATACACTAGATGCATGCTGGATTGCGGTCGATGTGTGGAGTAATAGTAGTGGATGCAGGCACGAGTCAGTCTACTTGTCTCGGACGTGATGCCTATATACATGATCATTGCCTTGGATATCGTCATAACTATGCGCTTTTCTATCAATTGCTCAACAATCATTTGTTTACCCACCGTATGCTTTCTTTCAAGAGAGAAGACTCTAGTGAAAACTATGGCCCCCGGGTCTATCTTTTATCATATTATTTTCAGATCTACAAAATCAAAAACACAAAATACGTTGTTGTAATTTATTTACTTTTATTTTATTTAGCACTTTTACTTAGCTTTTATATCCATCACTATCACATCTCATCCTTGCAAGTAATCATGAAGGGATTGACAACCCCTTTATCGCGTTGAGTGCAAGTATTTGTTTGTTTGTGTAGGTGCAACTATTGGGGAATTGTGTGTTCCTCCTACCGGATTGATACCTTGGTTCTCAATTGAGGGAAATAATTATCTCTACTTTGCTATATCACCCTTTCCTCTTCAAGGGAAAAACCAACACAAGCTCAAGAAGTAGTAGGAAGAATTTCTGGCTCCGTTGGTGGGGAGGATCTACATCAAGCCTACCAAGTACCTATCACAAACTCACATCTCTTTCTGTCGGATCTCGGGTTCCGGCAAAACCCTTAAGGTTCGACTCTGGGGTGCGCGCGAAGATCTCTCCCTCACAGTTCATGCCCTCACACAATCCGCGTTCTCTAGGCTAGCTCGACGAACTCGCAACACAAGGGACACAAGATTTATACTGGTTCGGGCCACCGTTGTGGTGTAATACCCTACTCCAGTGTGTGGTGGTGGATTGCCTCTTGGGCTGAGGATGAATAGTACAAGGGGAAGAACAGCCTCCTGAGGAGACGTGTTCTTGTGCTTGATGAACTTGTGTGGGTGAGGATCGATCCCCTCCTACTGTGGTGGCTAGTCCTATTAATAGAGGCCCCAGTCCTCTTCCCAAATATTGAGCGGGAAGGGATCCCACAGCGGCCAATTTGATAGGGGATAGCTAGTACAACTTATCCTGACAGAAGTAGTCTTCGCCTGCCAAAGGCTCTGGTGGTGACACCGTCTTGGGCTCCATGGTGACCTCCATCCTGCCGTCCTGCCGGTCTTGGTCTCGTTGCACCGATATGGAAACCTTTGCCTGATGCCTCGGAACTCCTCACCTGCGCTTGCCTCCTTAACACCAAAGAGGAAACAAGGACACTGCGCACGCTGGCGCCCACCTGGTCTCGATCGTCATGGCTCACGTCACGAGAGCCTTGCGAGGTTTGCTTTGCCTTGATCTCTTTGCCCCTCGCGAACCAGCCTGGTGAGGCCGCTCCCGAGGAGGTCTTGCATCGTCCGCCTCGCGAGGCTTGGCCCCTCGCGAGGGTCTTGAGTGCTTGTTGGTGAAGGTGGGCCGTACGGGCCCGCTCGCAGAGCCACGCCGTGGGCCGCAGGCAGGCAAGTCTGGGGACCCCCGTTCCCAGAACACCGACAGTAGCCCCCGGGCCCAAGACGCGCTCGGACTTGGCTTCGTGGCAAAGCCAAAGGGCAAGTGCGGAGCGCCGCGGGCCCCCACAGCCTGCGGCCTTGGTCGACGCATGGCGGTTGATTAGACGTGGGCGTCTTCGCTTCCCCACGCTGCCTCGGCAACTGCCCGACTTGACAAGTCCCTGCGACATGCAACGAAAAGTCATCATTACCTGTGATCATGGGGGGCGCTGGTTGGCCTTCTCCTATTATAAATGGGTAGGGGCAGAGCCCCCGTCGCCCATCTCTTACCATTCCGCTCGCTTCTTCCCCCTTGCTCCATTGCTAGCAGCGACGCCAATGGCGCCGTCGAAAAGGTTCTCCGCCGCGGAGAAGGGGAAGGCTCCTTGCGAGGGGCCTGGCTCTCCGGCGCCCAAGCGTGGAAGCGGCCGTCCCCACAAGCACACCGGGTCCCCAGCCGCAGGCCCTCGCGGCCGCGGCGGTGCCGCTTCGCGTGGTGGGGGTCGCCCCGGTCGCGGCGGCCCTATCGATTAAGGGAGACGTGCCGTGGTCGCGTGGCCTCCCTGGACCCGCTTCCACTCGGCGGAGGTGCTGACGGAGTTCATCGTCTGGTCGGAGGACACGGCCGGCAACTGGCTTCAGCTCCCGCGCTTCTTCGTCGACGAGCTGTCGGCCGCAGGTCCAGGCGGGCTCTTGCTGCTGCAACATGGCTTACTGGGTCGCGGTTGAGGTCTCCTTCGCAGGAAACATAGCCCTGGCCCGCGGCTAGTAGACGTTTGCCTGCGCGCGCGGCCTTGGCAGGCGGTGCACCCTTCATTTCAAGTATGACGGCGATGCGACCCTCTACGTGAGGGTCTTTGGGGAAGATGGTCGCCGCGCCGGATGCTGCCCCGAAGTCAACGACGGCGACGAGGTGCTCGGCCTTGGCGATGGTCGTGAGGAGGATGAGGGCGAACCCGCCCTTGGCGTCGACCGCGTCTTGTCCAGCTACAGTGGCTCTTCCCCCGGCAACAGCTCCAGCAGCGGTGGTTACGACCAGCCACCGCGCCCGCTTCGAAGGTGGCACTGGGTCGTCTCGTCGTCGCGCCCCTGTGAAGCGCAAGGAGGGGTCTGGGTGAGCTCGGGTCAGCGCCAAGAGCAGGACTTCGCGGTCCACCACGAGGGCACGCGCCGCTTTTATCTTGTTCTTCCTTTCCTTCCTGTATTAAGGAAGAAACCAGTATGGGGCCCCGGAGGGGCATGCAAGGAACTATGATTTCCTAGTTCCAATGCTATGTTCATCGTCCCTGTGCTGTGTCGCAACGCCGTTGTTTTATGTAAGGATAACTTAGCTTGACGTGCTTGGAATAGCCGCTGGCCTTGACCCTGCGCTTTGTATCGCGATACCCGTAGGGCACGGATTAGGAGAGGCGCGCCAGTTTGTGGACTCGAACGAGAGTGCCTCGCAAAAAGCAGAAAAAGGGGAAACGCTCACGAGGGCATAAAAACACTCACGAGGGCACCTGTCCAGCCCCCTCACGAGGAATATGAGAGAGAGTACAGCAAACAGAAACCAAGGCAGAAGTCGGCGGAACCATCAAGGGGCGAAGCAGCAAAGAACTCCAGAAGCAAACTTTGATTAAAGAGGGGCGATCCAACTACGGAAAGCAATTGAAAAGCCGCGTCCGGCACCTAGTCTAGTCTTCATGTCTTCTCACTAGCGCGGAGCTAAGTGCTGCCACTTGGACGTGGGAGGGAGCCCCCTAGGCCCGAGGGCGGCACTCCTGAGACTCCGGGGTGTGTACGGCCCCACTCATTATTACGTGAGAGTGTCACGAGCGGAGACCTTCACAGGCACTGGGCCTTCTTCACAGGTGCTGGGCCTTTCTTCATGGGTAGAACTTCCAGAGGTGCTCGATGTTCCAGGCGTTCTGGATGGGTACCCTGTCCTGTATCAACATGCGTGCGGAGCCAGGCCTGGAGACATGGGCGACCTTGAGCGGGCCCTCCCACATGGGTGAGAGCTTGTGCAGCCCTTCCCTGGAGAGGACCCGCCTCAGGACGAGGTCACCCACCTCGAGCGTCCTGGGGCGGATGTTGCGGCAGTGGTACCGCCGCAGCGCCTGCTGATACCTTGCCGCCCGCAGTGCAGCTTCGCTGCGGCGTTCCTCCCCCAGCAAGAGGTCCATCCCCCGCGTGGCGTCCTGCTGCATTTCATCAAACGCTAGGACCCGTGCGGAGCAATTCTTGACCTCGTGAGGGAGGACCGCTTCTGCTCCGTAGACGAGGAAGAACGGGGTCTTGCCCGTTGGCTTGGTGGTGGTGGTGCGGACGGACCACAGCACGGACTGGAGCTCGTCATGCTAGCCCCTGCTGCAGGCCTCGAGCTTCTTCTTGAAGGTCCTGGTCATGAGGCCCCTCAGGACCTCTGCGTTGGCGCGTTCGGCCTGACCATTACTCCTGGGGTGCGCCACCGAAGCGTAGCAGATCTGCATTCGAAGGTTAGCACAATATGTCTTGAAGATATTACTAGTGAACTGCGAGCCGTTATCAGTGATGATGCGGTTGGGGACCCCGAAACGGCTCACGAGACCCTTGATGAACTTGACCGCGGAGCCAGCTGGGATGGTGCGGACGGCTTCTATGTCAGCCCACTTGGTGAACTTGTCGATGGCGACGTAGAGGTAGCGGTAGCCCCCAGGCGCTCGAGGGAACGGGCCCAAGATATCCAGCCCCCAGACCGCGAACGGCCATGTGAGTGGGATGGTCTGGAGGCCCTGAGCCGGCTGATGAATCTGATTGGCGTGGAACTGGTAGGCCTCGTAGGACCTCACCAACTCAGTCGCGTCGTTGAGTGCCGTTGGCCAGTAGAATCCACTGCGAAATGCCTTGCCGACGAGGGTCCGTGACGACGACTGGTGCCCGCAGTTCCCGCCGTGTATGTCAGCCAGCAGCTCTCTTCCTTGCTCCCTGGAGATGCAACGTAGGGAAACGTCATTTGACCACATCCTATATAACTCACCATCCCGGATGCAGTATGTTGTGGCTTGTCGGGCCACACGCTCCATGTCCTCCTCCTCTTCCGGCAGCGTCCCTTGCGTCAGGTATTCCTTGAATTCCTTGATCCAGCACCCCTCCTAAGGTTCGAGCGCCAAGAGCAGGCGCGCTCCCGTGGTCGGGCCGCAGGCCGGGGCTCCTGAAACAGGTGCTTGAGGGAGCTCCTCATCAGGGAACGCTGTTCGTGAGAGCGCTGGCGTTGCTGATGGCTTGAAGAGTCGCTCCTCAAAGACGCCAGGTTCTTGGGCTGGCCGCTTGGATGCTGTTCTGGCAATGTCGTCGGCTGCCTTGTTGGTGCCACGAGGCACATGCTGTAACTCCAGACCCGAGAACTGCTTCTCCATCTTGCACACCTCCACGAGGTATGCCTCCATGTGCTCGTCCTTTGGCTCATAAACTTTGTTGGAGAAGTTGATGAGGAGCTGCAAGTCACCCTTGATGGTGAGACGCCTCACCCCCAGGGCCATCGCAGCCCTGAGGCCAGCTATGAGGCCTTCGTACTCTGCTATGTTGTTGGAGACCTTCTCGCCCTGCAGGAAGCAGAGCTGCACGGCGTAGTAGAGCTTGTCCTGGGCAGGTGAGATGAGCACCGTTCCAGCCCCCGCGCCCTGGCGTGAGAATGCGTCGTCGAAGTACATGACCCAGCCATCCGGCGCTTCGCTTCCTGGAGATAGGGATTGGTCCTTGCCTGCTTCGAGCTCTGGGGCGTCGGTCCATTGAGCCACAATGTCTGCGAGTGCAGCCCCCTTGATGACCCTGGTTGTGCTGAACTCCAAGTCAAACGCTTGCAGCTCGATGTTCCATTCAGCAACTCGCCCGGTAGCGTTGGGGCTCCTGAGCACTCTTTCCAACGGGTAAGCCGACACGACCTTGATGGGGTGACCCTGGAAGTAGTGGTGCAGCTTGCGCGAGGCCACCAGGAGCGCGAGTAGGATCTTTTGAGGCATGGGGTACCGTGCCCTCGCATCCCGCAGCACTGTGCTGACGAAGTACACCGGGTGCTCCACGAGGGCGGGAGAGCTGACGGAGCCCTCGGATTCCGAGGGTTGAGGTGTCTCTTCGGGGTCTTCGGCTTCAGGGACTTGGTGGTCTGCCGAAGCAGCCGCTGCTTCTGGAGCTTCGCCTTGGCGCCGCGTCGCTCCGTCCGGCCCGGTGGTTCCACTTGACGGGCCCTTGACCTGGCGCTCTTCTCTGAGGGCCACGAGAGCTGCGCTGGTAGAGTGGGGTGTGGCAGACAGGTAGAGCACCAAGGGCTCGAGGGGTCGAGGCGCCACCATCACCGACGGGCTGGTCTGGTATCTCTTGAGGTCTTGAAACGCTTGGTCGGCCTCCGGAGTCCACTCGAACGGGCCCTTTTTCTTCATCAGCTTGAAGAATGGTACGGCACGCTCTCCCAGCTTGGAGATAAAGCGGCCCAACGGATTCACACGACCAACAAGCTTCTGCATCTCCTTGAGGGTTTGCGGCGGGCTCATGTCTTCGATTGCCTTGACCTTTTCTCGGGGCGCCTCGATCCCCCTGTGGGATACGAGGAAACCCAGCAGCTTGCCGGAAGGGACACCAAACACGCACTTCTCCGGGTTGATTCACAAGTTCACCTGGCGTAGGCTCGCGTAAGTCTCCTCCAGGTCTTGGATCAAGGTTCTCGCCTCTCGAGACTTCACCACAATGTCGTCGACGTAGGCCTCCGCGTTTCTCCCGAGCTGCCGCCCTAAGGCGATGTGCATCAGCCGCTGAAAGGTCGCCCCCGCGTTGCGCAGTCCAAACGGCATGCAAGTATAGCAGTACACCCCACACGGGGTCAGGAAGGCGGTCTTCTCCACATCTTCTACCACCATCTTGATCTGGTGGTAGCCCGAGAACGCATCCAAGAAGCACAGCAAATTGCACTCGGCGGTGGAGTCGACGATTTGGTCGATTCGTGGAAGCGGGAACGGATCTTGGGGGCAGGCTTTGTTGAGGTTGGTGAAGTCGACACACATGCGCTCCTTCCCGCCTTTCTTCGGCACAACAACGGGGTTTGCAGCCACTCGGGGTACCGAACCTCGCGAATGGCACCCGCCGCCTCTAGCTTGCGAGTTTCTTGGACGATGAAGGCCTGCTTCTCCGTGGACTGTCGTCTTGCCCGCTGCTTCACAGGGCGTACATTGGGGCACACCTTTAAGTGATGTGGAATCACCTCTCTCGGGACCCCCACCAGCTGCTTGGGTTCCCATGCGAATATCTCCTTGTTTGCGCACAAGAACTTCACCAACGCTTCCTCTTGGTCTGGTCAAGGTCGGCACCTATGGTAAAGGTGGCTCCTGAGGACCCGTCCTCATCGACCGGCACCTGCTTGGTTTCTGCCTTGTCTTGGATGAACAACTTCTTCTTCTTGGTTGGTGCGGCCCCCTTGGCCTCCTTGGCGGGCTGTCCCACCGTGGCGGTCTTGAGGGCAAGCTTGAGTGCCGCCAGGGCCTCCTTGGCGTCCCCATTGATGGTGAGGACGCCCTTGCTCCCAGGCATCTTCATGAGGTTGTAAGCCGGATGGGTTGCTGCCATGAACTGGGCCAGAGTTGGGTACCCGAGGATGGCGTTGTACGGGAGGCCGATGCGGGCGATGTCGAAGTCGACCAGCTCGGTGCGGTAGTTCTCGCGCGTGCCGAAGGTGACAGGAAGGCGGATCTATCCCAGGGAGTGGGCGGTGCCGCCGCCAACTCCTGAGAAAGACTTGCTGAGGCGGAGCCGCTCAAGCGGTACGTGAAGAAGGCTGAAGGCCTCCACGGAGAGCACGTTGAGGCCAGCGCCGCCGTCGATGAGGGTCTTGGTGACGGCCACGTTGCATATGGCGGCCGTGCAAAGCATTGGAAGCATACCCGAGCCGGCGGTGGTGACGGGGTGGTCCTCTGAGTCGAAGGTGAGCTCGGTGTAGGGCGGGGCCCAGCCCGGCGGATCCCCCGGGTGCTTGGAGGCGGTGCCAATCTGGCGAAGGAACGGCTTGATGTGGCAATCCGAGGGCGGTGCTTGCGAGCCGCCGAGGAGGGCCGCGACCACGTGGTGCGCCGGTGTCGCACAGTGCGCAGCGAAGAGACCGCATAGCTCCTCCCAAGATGCCGCCGTGGATCCGGGGAGGTTGAGCAGCCAGGCACGCGGTGCGCCAGTGAGGGCCATGGGCAGCCAGTTGGCCATGGCCTTGTCGTCGCCCCTGGCCTTAAGGATGGCCTCCTCGTACGCCCGCAAGAAAGCCGACGGGTTCGCCGAGACATTGTAGCGCAGCAGCATCTCCGGCTTGAACTTGGGCGGCCACTGCACCTGCCGCAGGGCGGGGGCCAAGGCTCGGAGCCCCTGGCCCCATCGTCGGCATAAGTCGTCGGAGCGAGATGCCTGCGATGGGGGCGAAGCGCGGTGGTGGCGGAGCGCGGATCGATGGAAGGAAAGCTATGGCGCACCCCTACCTGGCGCGCCAAATGTCGGATCTCGGGTTCCGGCAAAACCCTTAAGGTTCGAACTCTGGGTGCGCGCGAAGATCTCTCCCTCACAGATCACACCCTCACACACTCTGCGATCTCTAGGCTAGCTCGACGAACTCGCAACACAAGGGACACAAGATTTATACTGGTTCGGGTCACCATTGTGGTGTAATACCCTACTCTGGTGTGTGGTGGTGGATTGCCTCTTGGTCTGAGAATGAACAGTACAAGGGGAAGAACGGCCTCCTGAGGAGAGGTGTTCGTGTGCTTGGTGAACTTGTGTGGGTGAGGATTGCTCAAGATGAGACCGATCGATCCCCTCCTACTGTGGTGGCTAGTCCTATTAATAGAGGCCCTGGTCCTCTTCCCAAATATTGAGCGGGAAGGGATCCCACAATGGCCAATTTGAAAGGGGACAGCTAGTATAACTTATCCTGTCAAAAGTAGTCTTCGCCTGCCAAAGGCTCTGGTGGTGACGCCGTCTTGGGCTCCACGGTGACCTCCGTCCTACCGTCCTGCTGGTCTTGGTCTCGTTGCACCGATATGGAAACCTTTGCCTGATGCCTCGGAACTCCTCGCCTGCGCTTGCCTCCTTAACTCCAAAGAGGAAACAAGGACACTGCGCGCTGGCGCCCGCCTGGCGCCCGCCTGGTCTCGATCGTCATGGCTCACGTCACGAGAGCCTCATGAGGTTTGCTTTGCCTTGATCTCTCCGCCCTTCACGAACCAGCCTGGTGAGGCCGCTCCCGAGGAGGTCTTGCATCATCCGCTTTGTGAGGCTTGGCCCCTCGCGAGGGTCTTGAGTGCTTGTTGGTGAAGGTGGGTCGTACGGGCCCGCTCGCAGAGCCATGCCGTGGGCCGCAGGCAGGCAAGTTTGGTGACCCCCGTTCCCAGAACACCGACACTTTCATTTAAATTATTTGACATTTGCCTCTCGTTTTCATCTCCCCCAGTTCTATGATACACGATTACAAGTATGATATAGTCGAGGAATAATTGTGGTGGAGATGGCGATGGTGGCTATGGAGATGGGAAATGGCGGCGGCTAGGGTTGATGAAGATGGGACGAAGATGACTCTATTCTGGTTCCACTCGTGGCTTGCTCTCGAGCCTTCTGAGAACATTTCAGCCTCGACATGTTTATAAAAGTCGTTCAGGTGGACGAGGAGCATCGGTTTCCATGCCATCCAGTCACTCCCATGAGAGGGCGTAGTCGCATGGAACGTCGTCTTCTACTCTGGAATTGTTGGTGCGCCTCCTCCTAGTTTCTTTTATCTCCTCCTTTACTCCTTTTTATGTTCTCACTTGATTTCGTCCTTATTTAGCCCATTTCCTATAGAAACATAATAAAGAGAGGATTTGTGGAATCATATGTATTCGTTAGTCATTAGTGGGAATATCAGAGAAAATATCTAGGCTTTAATGAAATATATCACTTTAAACTAAGGGTAGCTGAGTGTAAAAATATCACTCATCAACTCCCCCAAGATTAAACTTGATCGTCCTCAAGCAAGATAGAGAGAAATCTGAATCATAAGGAACTCAGTTGTTTAAACTGAAATACGAGAAGGTTTTGGTTCACTTACGATCGGTACACCTAGATAGCCCTCCACTTCTTGACCTGAAAACTTTGCATAGCTGAAGAGGAGCATGGTTATTATGCAAGTGTTAGTCAAGCAAAGATAATCAACGCAAAGTTTTTGATCTACTAGATAAAACAACTTTGCAGCACTCAATTATATTTCCTCTAGTTAACACTTGCTTGTCGGGAATGCACGGAAGAGTTTTTCTTTGATAGAGCCATTGAAACATGGATTAGGGAGTGAAAGGCATGTAAATATAAACATGATACTAGAGTTCTCATTAACATACCCACGAATGTCTCATCCTCATGGCTCTCAAGCACTTTGTTTCAATCATTGTTTGCTCAAAGTTTGGTTGTCACATGAAGGGATTATGCCAAATAAGTGATAGTGCATAGAGTTTTGTTGTGGCTTAATTTTGGGAACTACGGATCTTGATATATGTCTCTTTCAAGCTCGTGTGATCATTTCCAGGTATTTCACACATGTCGGTGTCAAAACCGGCGAATCTTAGGTAGAGGGTCCCGAACTGTGCGTCTAAGGCGGATGGTAACAGGAGGCGGGGGACACAATGTTTACCCAGGTCCGGGCCCTCTCGATGGAGGTAATACCCTACTTCCTGCTTGATTGATCTTGATGATATGAGTATTACAAGAGTTGATCTACCACGAGATCGTAGAGGCTAAACCCTAGAAGCTAGCCTATGATTATGATTGTTGTTGTCCTACGGACTAAACCCTCCGGTTTATATAGACACCGGAGGGGGCTAGGGTTACACAGAGTCGGTTACAAGGGAGGAGATCCACGTATCCGAATTGCCAAGCTTGCCTTCCACGCAAAGGAGAGTCCCACCCGGACACGGGACGAAGTCTTCAATCTTGTATCTTCATAGTCCAACAGTCCGGCCAAAGTATATAGTCCGGCTGTCCGAGGACCCCCTAATCCAGGACTCCCTCAGTAGCCCCTGAACCAGGCTTCAATGACGATGAGTCCGGCGGGCGGATTGTCTTCGGCATTGCAAGGCGGGTTCCTCCTCCGAATACTCCATAGTAGATTTTGAACACAAGGATCGTGTCCGGCTCTACAAAACAAATTCCACACACCACCGCAGAGAGTATATTATTCCACTAATCTAATCTGCTGACAACTTTTCATAATGTGACGTCCTGCCGTGGCCCGGTCATTATGAACCGTTTCTCCCTGCCTGCCACTGCACGTGTTGCAAGGCGGTTTTATTGGCACGTCTTGTCGAAGCAGAGATCGTGTTCCCCTTATCATGGGATTCTCATCAATACGGATATGGGTAACCCAACCGCACCATCAATCGCGGTGCTTGGGGAATAAGTGATTTTATGGGGCAAGTAGGGAGGCGCATAGTTTCTACTGCCTTTATAAAGGGACAAGGACTCCTATTTTTCACCCACGCCTTCTTCTTCCCTGCCCATCCATTCTCGCGCACTCTAGCTCCAGCGCCCAAGTTCTCATTTTCTCCGCAAAGCCATTCCAAACATGTCCGGAGCGGGAGGTAAGTGGACGGTCTCCTCCATTACGGAGGAGAACATTACGAAGCTCCGGGAAGCCGGATACCTGGCCGCGGACATCGCGCACCAGCTCCCAGACGCGGGGCAGATCGTCCCTACTCCAGAGCCCCACGAGACGGTTGTATTCCTTACCCACTTCGTTCGTGGGCTGGATTTCCCCTCCACCCATTTGTCCGCGGGCTCATGTTTTACTACGGGCTGGACTTTCATGATCTGCCCCCCAATTTCATCCTTAACATCTCGGCGTTTATCGTCGTGTGCGAGGCCTTCCTCCGTATGAAGCCCCACTTTGGCCTATGGCTGAAGACCTTCAACGTGAAACCGAAGGTGGTGGTCGGCCTGCAAGCGGAGTGCAGAGGCGCCATGGTGGGCAAAATGCCCAACGTCACCTGGCTTGAAAGCTCCTATGTGGAGACCGTGAAGGGGTGGCAATCGGGGTGGTTCTACATCACCGAGCCGCGCAACACCAACTGGGTGGCGGCCCCCGAATTTCGATCCGGCATCCCCATGCGGCTCACCTCCTGGAAAGAGAAGGGCCTATCCTGGGGTTCATCGGTGGAGCTGACCGGACTCCAGAACTGTGTTAAAAACATGATAAGCAAGAAAATCAAGCATGTTAATGTGGTCCAGGTCATGCTCTTCCGCCGGATCCTTCCGTGTCAAAGACGGGCATTCAATATGTGGGAGTTCGACCCGGCCAAGCACTAGACACTGCGAGAGCTTTTCGACACGACGCACCAAGACGTCTGGAAGGTGTTGTTCAAGGCCGCCGAGGTTCCTCCTCCCCTTACCGAGGATCGCGGACTCAGCTCAAAGCGCCCTGCCAATCCGGTAAGCTCTTTATATAAGATGTTCCTTTCCCCAGTATAATCATGTGAGGGATCTGAGCCTCCACGCCATTTTAACAGGACTGGGTAGTGACAGCGGAGCGGATCGATTGTCCGACCCCACTGCCCGAAGATCCAGCAAGGGTTCTCTTAACGGAGATGCTGGCTCCGGCGCCCTATGAGGCGCCGGAGAAGAAGGCCGCGGGGACCAGGAAAGGTCTCCGGCGCAAGGTTGTATCGGACTCATTGTCCGATAACACCGAGGCGCCCCCTCCCACGAAAACGAGGAGGAGGAAGAGGAAAGTTCTCCCCCCTCGGCCGGGGGAGACAGGAAAAGGAAGGCCGCCCCATCTGGGGAGGCCGAAGGGTCCAAGAAGGGAAGGACCCTCCTTCCGGACTACTCCACAACAGCCGCTTACAGCGACGAGGAGTGGTTGCCCAGGGACAAGCCCCTGGCGAAGTCGTAAGTATCCGGATACCATAATAGTTCTGGTATGTTTTGTTTTATTGTTTCTTATCATGCCAAACATGATCATGCAGTCCATCCAAAGCCCATAGCGACGTATCCTCTTCGGATGAGTCTTTGCGCCAGTCGGTGATGAACAGCGATTCACTCCCGACCGCCACCTCCCCTTGCCCTACGGACGGCGTTGAGGTGTTGTCTCAAAGGGCACTGAACCAAGGGGAGGTGGTTCTAGAGGCGCCCCAAGGCAACATCCCAGACGCTGGGCGCATGGGGGGCAAGACTCCCGTGGGCTCTAATGACGGGGGCGGCAAGTTTGGTCCCCAGCCGGATACTGCGCCGGAACCTCCAGTGGTTCCGGATTCTGTCAGGCGACCCCTCGCTAAGGGGGGCGAGCCGTCTGTGCCGATGGCCTTTGTCCATCCAGAGGCATCGGACAACTTGCTGGAAGCGCTTCGCGGCGCTTCCATTGATGAAGAGCACCGCACTATCATGAGTGCGGTGGTCGAGAAGGTTCGGTCCGCCAAAAGCGGACTGACTGAAGCTTGTGCCAACCTCCTAACAGGCTTTGAGGTAAGTAACCAAATTATGAGAAAATGTTACAGCATAGACAGTAGCCCCTGATGCTCTGTTTGGTGTTTGCAAAGAAAGGCCGAACAGAGGATCAAATAATAATCACCGGAGTCTAATCAGAATATGTCTATGTGAATAAGCAGGCTTCACTGCTGGCCGCTGCCGCTCGTACTGCGGAGGTCTCCGGACTGAAGCGGGACCATGAGCGGTCCAAGGAAGAGCTCGGCCTTACCAAGAGGCAGCTCGAAGAGAACAAAGGTAAGTGATACCCCGTCTGTATATTGATAAAGAAAAAAGAAGGTGGTTGTTAGATCATAGGATCGTCATGAATTTTGCTAGGGGCCACGACCGAAGTGGCGGCCCTAAAGAAGGTGTGGTACGAGGCCGAAGACAAAGCGGCCAAGGAGCACACCGAGCGCGAGAAGCAAGAGGCCCGATGTAACACCCCGCATGTAACTTGCCATATTTGTAACTCCGACTCTTGCCATTTCCGGCTATGTGTTTTGTTTTTTCCTCCGTTGTCGGGTTTTTGTCTTTCGTTTTGTATTTTTTCATGTCATGCATTTTCATATCATGTCATCATGTGCATTGCATTCGCATACGTGTTCGTCTCATGCATCCGAGCATTTTCCCCGTTGTCCGTTTTCCAATCCGGCGCTCCTATCTCCTCCGGTGCACCCCTCTTGTTTTCTTTCGTGTGCGTGTGTCAAACTTTCTCGGAATGGACCGAGGCTTGTCAAGTGGTCTTAATATACCACCCGGAGTCTACCGGTCAAGTTTCGTTCCATTCGGAGGTCGTTTGGTACTCCAACGGTTAACCGGGCCTCCGCAATGTCCATTTGAGTGTCCAGCAAAAACCCCCTCCAAAACCAGCCCAAAGCCCACCAAACTCTCTTCCATGCTCTAGGTCGTTCGATCACGATCGTGTGGGCGAAAACCGCACCTCGTTTGGAGTCTCCTAGCTCCCTCTACCTATAAAAGAGTGGACATCCCGAAAAACGAAATCTCAGACGAAACCCTAACCCTCTCCCTCCGCGCCGCCGGACGCGTCCGTACCCGCCGGACACGTCCGCCGCCGCGCCCCGTCCAATCCGCTAGCGCCACGTGGCCCGACCGCGACCCCGCGCCGCCGGCCCGCAGGCCCGTCGCCGGCCCTCCA
>NC_057799.1:208646785-208647852 GCF_018294505.1 Triticum aestivum
GGCGCCCGCGCCCTCCGGCGCCGCCTCCCTCCGGCGGCGACCGCCGCGCCTCCGGCCCCTCCTCCCCTCGCCGGACCGCGCCTCCCCGTCGCCTCCTCTTCCTCCCCGTCGGCGAGCAACCTCCGGCCAGATCCGATCCAGAAAAATCGTGCGTTGACTTTTCCCGTTCTCAAAAATCCTCTAAGTCATTTTATTTTACATTAAGTGCTCCTATTTGAGATGCCATAACTTTGTGCATGTAGCTCCGATTCGCGCGTATAATATGTCAAATTGTTCGTCTCGTGATGCTCTTCATTTTAGTCAATTGCACCATGTTCATTAGAGGTCATCTCGATGCCCAAATCTTCGTTGGAAGAGGGCTAGTTGCTGTTAATCTCTGGTTCTTATCAGAACTTGGAGATTTGTCATTTTTGTATCATTTAATCTGCGCATCTTTTGAGCATGAGCTCTACATGTGTTTTGAAGTATGCCATGCCATCTTTCCAGTGGTATAGTCCATGTATTTTTGTGATCTATGTGGTGACTAGCACAAGCATGCAAAGTAGGTCCCGTAATATTTCTGATTTCAGGGACTTAGTGATTTCTCTAAGTCTTTGTCTGCTGTAATTTTGTTGCCATGTAAACTTGATGTTACAGAGAGATCCATGCATATTTTGGAGATGTTCAGTAAGGATGTTTTGTAGCTATAGTTGTAATTGATCCATTCCTGCAATTGTTTGCAATTTTGGAGTGCCATAGCATGACTCAATCTTGCTCTATTTTTGCTATAAAATATTTCTGGCAGATTCTTAACATGACATGCATTTTTGCCAAGCTTATTGTAGTTGATCCATACATGCTATGCAATTGTTCTTGCCCTGGATAGCTTCATAAACATGCCATCTTGCTGTAGGTATGCTTGTTTTTTTCATGCATTGCTCTGTAGTGAGTGCATCAAGCTCACAAAGAGGCCTACATATTAATATTTCTGCCATGCTCTGTTTTCTGCTAAGTCTGAAACCTGATAACGAAACTTGCTATGTTTACATGCTTGCCATCATATCTTCTGGTTCTTTTTGGCTTATGGT
>NC_057799.1:208650763-208654713 GCF_018294505.1 Triticum aestivum
AAGGTTGAGGTAAACGATTTCCGAAGGTTTCTTGGTTATGTGTTGACGGATGGATACAGCTGGATCTAGGGATTGTTAGTTTGGGTGATATATATTTGTGTCCCCTGTATCCCCTACACCAGATTGCATAACCGGAAAGTTTCGGGAGTTTATAAGTGGGAATTCAAGTAGCCTTAGGATTTCTTTCCGACAGACGCATGATATGAGATTGGGGTTCGACGTCTAGTGGTCCGCCTGTATACGGTTGATTTTACAGTGGTCTCGTTGTGTCTTAAAGAGTCCATGGCTTTGCCGACTCGGGGACGCTTCGTATGTCATGTGCACAGCCTTGTACATGATGGTGCTGTACGATTGAGCCCGTGTGGGCCCCACCACGAAAACTTCGGACGAAATTTCTATCATATGTTTGTTCTGGCTTATTCTGCAAGCCAATACTTGGTTTTATTTTGTTTTGTGGTATTCGAGTTCCCTTTGAATTCATATGTTCATTCCATATCTTTTCAAGTGGCTTCTCAACTTATGGAAGTGTGATGATTTACTACGGAAGTCATTCGTTCATCTTCGTTCGAATGTTTATTGTGAAGACTATATGTTGCAATTTCTATCCGTTGATTCTACTTATCTTTGTCTATCAAGATGCTAACGGATGTCACCCTCTTCAGGATGGCTCCGCCAACGCGTCAGAATCCGGATCGAAATGAAGGGAGTCAAGCGATCCCTCCGCCACCACCTCCACCTCCGGAGGCATGGCAATCAATCATGGCAGCCACCAACGCCAATGCTCAGATGATTCTGCAACTCTTGCAAGAACGTACTCAAGGGCAAGGCAATCAAGGCAATCAAGGTCAAGGCAACAATCAGTTTCACTTTGCCACTCTCAACCAGTTTCTCGCAAATCAGCCCAAGTCTTTCAGCTACTGTGCCGAGGCCACGGATGCCGATGATTGGCTCGTGGAAATCAACAAGCATTTTGAATGTAGCAATGTCAGGCCTGAGGACTATGTCAAGTTCGCTTCTTTCCAGCTCAAGGACCAAGCTGCTGATTGGTTTCAACAATACAAAGATTCCAGAGGAGGTCGTGTGATCACTTGGACTGACTTCTGTCGGGACTTCAAAGCGCACCACATTCCACAAAGTGTTGTTGAGAGCAAGCGTGAGGAGTTCCGCAATCTCAAGCAAGGAAACATGTCTGTGTATCAATACAACATTCAGTTTCAGAAACTTGCTCGCTTCGCTAAACAAGAAGTTCCTGATGAGAAGAGTATGATCTATCACTTCAGAGGTGGCCTTAAAGAGGATCTGCAGTTAGCTCTCGTTCTTGTTGAGCCTACTCAGTTTGATCAATTCTACAATATGGCACTGAAGCAAGAGGCTGCTCAGCTCAAGTGTGAGGCTTCTAAGAAGAGAGTCAGAGACGCAGTTCAGTCTTCTTCTTCCTCACTTGTGTCAGCTAAGCAACAGAAGTTCTGGTTGCCTCCTCCTCCGTTTCGTCAGCCTTACCAGCAGAAGAACAAAGGTGGCCATGGTTCTTCAAACTCTTCCAACTCTGGCTATCAGACCAAGTCTCAGAATCAAGCTCCCAAGTCCAATGCTCCTTATCACCGTCCTCTCTCAGAGGTGACTTGCAACAAATGTCAGCAGAAAGGTCACTATGCTAACAAGTGCTTCAACCAGAGGCGTCTTCCTCCTCCTCCTCCTGTCAGATCTTCCAGCAATGCAGTGGTCAAGCATAATCCAAAGTCTGCTAAGGTGAACATGATGAATGCAGCTCAAGCGGAGGAATCTACTGATGTGATAATGGGTAATCTCTCAGTTAATGATATTCCTGCAAAAGTTCTTTTTGATACTGGTGCATCGCTTTGTTTCATGTCAAGACCGTTCTTCGCCAAGCATGAATTCACTTGTTCTCATCTGAGTAAACCCATGGATGTCGTTTCTCCGGGTAAACGTTTGAGTTCTAGTATGATGGTTCCGGATGTCTCCATCAAGATGGGCGACTATAGATTTCAGTCTTCTCCAATTGTCCTTGGTGACTCGGATATTGATCTTATTCTCGGGATGGACTGGCTTTCTAAGCACAAAGCTCAACTTGATTGTGCTGCCAGAGAAATTCAATTGACACACTCGTCTGAGGATGTGATTATTTTTGCCGCTCGTAATGAAACCATTCGGTTTTTCTCTCTCAATGAGAAGGGCGAATTGGATGCCATCTCTCAAATTCCAGTAGTTTGCGAGTATCAAGATGTCTTTCCAGAAGAGCTTCCGGGTATGCCTCCGCACCGGCCAGTAGAGTTCGTTATCGAACTAGAGCCTGGTACTGTACCCGTTTGCAAGCGTCCATACAAGCTTGGACCAAACGAGCTGAAGGAATTGAAGAAGCAGCTCGATGAACAAGAACGTCTGGGTTTGATCAGACCGAGTTCTTCTCCATGGGGTTGTGGTGTTCTTTTTGTCAAGAAGAAGGATGGCACGGACCGACTTTGTGTTGACTACCGTCCATTGAACAAGAAGACAATCAAGAACAAGTATCCACTTCCCAACATCAATGAGCTATTTGAACAACTCAAGGGCGCTAAAGTATTCTCGAAGCTTGACCTTCGTATGGGTTATCATCAGATTCGCATTCGTGAAGAAGATATTCCCAAGACAGCTTTCAGAACAAGCTTTGGTTCTTATGAATATACTGTCGTGTCTTTCGGCCTTGTCAATGCTCCTCCGGTTTTCTCTCGGATGATGAATTTCATCTTCAACCCCTATACCAATGAATTCGTTCTGGTGTATCTCGACGATATCTTGGTTTTCTCCAAGAACAAGCAGGATCATGCCAAACATTTGCGATTGGTGCTCGACAAGCTCAGAGAGTATCAATTCTATGCGAAGTTCTCCAAATGTGAGTTTTGGCTCGATGAAGTTCTTTTCCTTGGTCACATCATCTCCGCCAAAGGCATCGCTGTTAACCCCGAGAAGGTGTCCGCAGTTCTGGATTGGGAACCTCCTCAAAATGTCAAGCAGCTCCGCAGTTTCCTGGGTCTTGCAAGTTATTGCCGAAGATTCGTTGAGAATTTTTCCAAGATTGCAAAGCCTCTTTCCAACCTCCTGCAGAAGCATGTGAAATATGTCTGGTCTCCTGAGTGTGAAGTTGCTTTCAACACTCTCAAACAGAAACTAGTCACAGCTCCTGTCTTGACTCCTCCTGATGAATCCAAGCCGTATGAAGTTTTCTGTGATGCTTCTCTCCAAGGTCTCGGTGCTGTGTTAATGCAAGAGAAGAAAGTTGTGGCTTATACCTCTCGGCAGTTGAAGCCCAACGAGAAGAAATACCCCACTCACGATCTTGAGTTGGCGGCAGTTGTCCATGCATTGGTTACATGGAGACATCTCTTGTTGGGAAGACAAGTGGACATTTTCACTGATCACAAGAGTCTCAAGTATATCTTCACTCAGCCCAATCTCAACCTCAGGCAGACTCGATGGGTCGAAATGATTCAAGAGTACAATCCGAGTATTGAATATACTCCAGGCAAGGCAAATGTCATTGCAGATGCTTTAAGCAGGAAAGCGTATTGCAACAGCTTAATTCTCAAGCCGTTCCAACCGGAGCTTTGTGAAGCTTTCCGCAAGCTGAATCTCCAAGTTGTTCCTCAAGGCGTTCTTGCCAACCTCATAGTATCTCCTACTTTGGAAGATCAAATTCGTGAGGCACAACTCCTTGATGCCATGGTGAAGAAAGTGAAACGTGGTATCGACAAGGGTCTTTCCAAATACAAGTGCTATCGCATTGATGACAGAGACACTTTGTTCTTCGAGGACCGGATTGTGGTTCCGAAAGGTGATCTAAGGAAAGTCATAATGAACGAAGCGCACAATTCTCTCCTTTCCATTCATCCTGGAAGTACGAAGATGTATCATGACCTCAAGCAGTCGTATTGGTGGACTCGAATGAAGCGAGA
>NC_057799.1:208656591-208657358 GCF_018294505.1 Triticum aestivum
TCAATTGCACCATGTTCATTAGAGGTCATCTCGATGCCCAAATCTTCGTTGGAAGAGGGCTAGTTGCTGTTAATCTCTGGTTCTTATCAGAACTTGGAGATTTGTCATTTTTGTATCATTTAATCTGCGCATCTTTTGAGCATGAGCTCTACATGTGTTTTGAAGTATGCCATGCCATCTTTCCAGTGGTATAGTCCATGTATTTTTGTGATCTATGTGGTGACTAGCACAAGCATGCAAAGTAGGTCCCGTAATATTTCTGATTTCAGGGACTTAGTGATTTCTCTAAGTCTTTGTCTGCTGTAATTTTGTTGCCATGTAAACTTGATGTTACAGAGAGATCCATGCATATTTTGGAGATGTTCAGTAAGGATGTTTTGTAGCTATAGTTGTAATTGATCCATTCCTGCAATTGTTTGCAATTTTGGAGTGCCATAGCATGACTCAATCTTGCTCTATTTTTGCTATAAAATATTTCTGGCAGATTCTTAACATGACATGCATTTTTGCCAAGCTTATTGTAGTTGATCCATACATGCTATGCAATTGTTCTTGCCCTGGATAGCTTCATAAACATGCCATCTTGCTGTAGGTATGCTTGTTTTTTTCATGCATTGCTCTGTAGTGAGTGCATCAAGCTCACAAAGAGGCCTACATATTAATATTTCTGCCATGCTCTGTTTTCTGCTAAGTCTGAAACCTGATAACGAAACTTGCTATGTTTACATGCTTGCCATCATATCTTCTGGTTCTTTTTGGCTTATGGT